>NC_056746.1:905836723-905921723 GCF_019279795.1 Protopterus annectens
GGTTACCACCTGTCCCACTTTGCGAGGGACAGTCCCTCTTTGGGCAGTTGTGTCTTGCAAAAAAATTGAAAAAATGGCAAATGTCCTGAGATTTTAGGTTAAAAATATTTCCTATATTTTATGTAATAGTTGCATAAAACAGTTCTTCTGTATGTGAAACACCTAAATGTGATAAGAAACAGAATAAACAACTAAAACGCTACAAGAATAAGCTTTTATTTAGGAAAAAAGTGAAGTTCTGTCCTTTGTACTGGCCGTGGGTATATTTTGCCCTGCAAAATCTGATGTTTGTACCAAAAATGTCCCACTTTGGGCATTTGAAAAGGTGGTAACCCTATGTCCAACCAGTTTTGAGTAATGTATAATTTAACTAAGAAAAAATGGGTAATTAGTACTAAGTGGTTCTGTTTAGGTATCTTCAGGGAAGTAAAGTGTGAAATGGCCAATTCCCATGACAACATGGATTTTTCAAAACCCACCTGCTTCCAGTTTATCTCTTAGTGAACACAACTTATAGGTGCACTTACAACTCCAAAGCATATGAAGTAGGTCTACTCTGAGATTGGCACTAAGGACAGACTGGAGAAATTTTGGTGTGAATGACTTGAGACTTACCTCTCTGGAGTATATGAAGAGAGAGATGATTGAGCTTGCTGAATATCTGTCCCAATCAGGTATGACCCTAGGCTTGGGCATCATCCTACCATCACCCAGAATTATACCTCAATACAATCAGAAAATTATTGACTTTAACAACTGGCTTAGTTTCTGGTGTCCTTCCAAGGGGATCCAGTACCTGATGTCCTGGTAAGGTATGATTGACAAGAGTACGATGCTTTTCTAGAGATGGCCATCTGTCTCCCCTGGGCTTTAGGCTTCTGGCAAAGGCTCTTGCCTCCCCCATAGTGCCTTTTTCAGGCAGTCATGAGCAATTCCTATACAACAACATTTAAAGGTCATGCTGCTAAATGTCTGGAACATTATAAAGACCCACCAGTACAGCGACTTTGAGCTTGCAGAGTGCTTTAAGGACTTATTTGCTAATGTTAATTGGGGATATAATGGTGGGTGGTCCTGTTCAAGTGGTGTCTTATGGCAAGCGAGCGGTGTAACATTGGAGATTAATTTATTGGTCAGTACAATTACTGCATCATCCAACTTGGAGCAAGGGTCCTTATTTACAATTTTTTCATCACATTGCTGTGTGTTTCCTTTCAGTTTGCCAGCATAACTGAGAAATGCCTTATGAATGTCCGTAGCCCGGGAGGCTAAGTTTGCATTCAGTGACTCAAGATGCATATTTAGTTTGAGGAAGTTGTTACCTTGCTGGCACTGGATTTCTAATTTTGACATTATGTTCTCTTATGTTGTGCAGTCATGTAATTGTTGGATTCAACCAGAATTCCTTGTTTTTTGTGTGTAACTGTATGTATAGTATATATCTGTATATGTGTGTACTTGTGTGTACATCTGTACATATATAAATATGTGTATGCATATGTGTGTGTGTGTGTATGTGTGTAATAAAATATATATATATATATATATATATATATATATATATATATATATATATATATATATATATATATATTATCATCTTTCTGCTGTTACCATTAGCGGTTGCCACAGTGGATCATCTGTTTCCATTTCTTCCAGTCCTCTGCATCTTGATCTGTTACACCAACCACCCACATGTCCTCTATCACTATATCCATAAAGCTTATCTTAGGCCTGCCCCTTTTACTTTTACCTGGCCTCTACGTCCTTAGCGTCCTTCTCGCAATATGCCCAGCATCCCTTCTCAGCACATGCCCAAACCAATGCAATTTCACCTCTCCAGCTTTGTCTCCAAACCATCCAACCTGAGCTGACCCTCTAATATATATACAGTCTCCTAATCCTGTCCATCCTCATCACACCCACTGTAAGTCTGCCACCTCAAACTGTGACTCCTGTCTTTTTGTCAGTGACACCATCTCCAGGCTGTATAACACAGCTGGTCTCACTACCCTCTTGTAGACCTTCTCTTTCACTCTTACTGGTGCCAGTCTGTCACAAATGACTCCTGAAACTCTTTTGTACTGCACAAGAGAAGGACAAAGATGTATATAATATATATATATATATATATATATATATATATATATATATATATATTTGGTCTAAATGATCATTTGTCTATCTGTTTAATTGGGAGCGTTTGGTCAACAAGTGTGTGTAATCGACACTCCACGGGTGTAAAATTGCCAAATGACAGGCTGCTTCATATGTTAGTATTTTTTGTCACTGAAGGCAAAGTCATTTGTACATTACCACTCTCTCGATTTTTGAAAGGGTGGTTGAAGGGAAATTGTCTGATTTAAGAGCAATGCTGCCAATTTGGCGTCATGCTGCATGCAGCCTCTTATGTTATCAGGCACCATGGAGGCTGTATTTTTGGCCTTGGAGAGGGGAGAGATGACCTGTTCCCTAGAGATAAGGAGAGGGTGGCAGGTTTGGTGGATGTCCATATTTACTGATGGTGGGTGACTGAATACTTAGCATAGGTGTCAACCAGACCAAATTTACATGTTGAGATAAGACTGGACCATATTGTCATAGGGGCTTCTTGCAGCACTTTTAACGCCTACTTGTTTATTTGGTCTCCATAGTTCTCTGTGGCATCATTTGTCTGTCTAGATTGATCACTCTTTGATTGTCTTGTGTGATGGAACCTTCCTACTAAAGGAGGGGGTTGCATACATGGTGCTCTCTGGCATAGGCATGGGTCATTACTATGCTACAGCAGTACTGGAACATGCCTTGGTGGTCCTGGTTCCTCAGGTGTTGCAGTACTTCACTAATGGGTTGTGCATGGCTTGGCAGATGATGAACTTAACAGAATCAGCAGTCGTCTTAATGTGCAAAGTTCTAGTTGCAGTCATGTACCTGTATTGCTTGTCAGCTTTTCTAGGTGACTTCGGACAGTGCCTCAGAACTTGACATTACAACCATACTTGAATTGCATATGTATTGCGGAGCATTATATACCTCTTGTAGTGTGCTGGTACTCAATCTAGGATGTGCTTGCTTTAGACAGTTTCAAAGTTTTCGTGAGTGTCATTGCATTTGGGAGGGTTGTCTGAAAATTAGTTATGAGCAACGTAACTGATTATCTGCTATGGTGTCAGATTTAACCTATGTCTACTTTGGTGCTTGATGCGTATTATAGATATCAGCTGCATATGTGGATGTAGACTTGTAGAACACACTGTGGGTTATAAAATTTAATGTGTGGATGGCCATTTATGCAAGTATTTCTGGGTGTTGTGTATTCTCTCCCATAGTATAACTGGTACTATGACTTATCAAGGACAACAGAGTTCACAACAAGGATATCAATTTGAGCCAACATATCGTCCTGGAGAGCCAAGAAGAAAATGTCGTAGGAGCGGAAACAGTGATACGGATCAGGAGTCAGTGGAACCTAATGTCTCTACTCTGGCGAACATGACATGGTGCTTGTGTGGCCAGTGCACACTGATGAACATGTCTCTTGAATGCCATTGTTGTGTGCTATCACAGCATGCTATCCAGAAATGGAGAGAAATAAACTCAGTGTCAACAACAAATCCATGCATTACTATGCATCCACAATTTGAATCAGCATGCTTATTACATGTACGACAAATAATATTCTGGCACCAGTATATGCTTAGAGGAATATTCAGACAAGCACAGTGGAGCAACAGGTATGACTGTGTGGTTGAATGCTCTGAGTGGGTGGCTAACATAATGGCATACAGTAGATAGTGTGGGAGATTCATGTTAAACTGTAGGTGGCAGCAAGATAATAATGTAAGTGATAGTACCGTAGTGGTGTCAGTAAGTAAGGGCATGTAGATGTTCAACAGTTGTATGCTAGCACTGACTTCAAATGGTAAGGGGAATGTGGATTGACAGCTGTGGTCTATGGAACACTATAGACAGTACTCAAGTGGTGTTGCCTATGAATGGATTGACAGCTGTGGTCTATGAAAACACTATAGACAGTGCTCATGTGGTGCCTATGAATGTACATGCATACTTATGGGTTCCACTGGGCGATCATTAGTGACATTAATTTTTGTTGTTTCAGGTTGTACCATCTGGTGGCATACAGAGCCTATGTTCTGTGGGTGTACAACAATTGCAAGCTTGGCTTCAGCAACAGAGTCGTCCTCCCATCTTGCGTGGTGAAACAACCTTTCCAGCATAAGAAGTAGATGAGGGTTATACTGGGTTTCATCCTTTTGAGGGACTGTGGGTATTTCATGAGGACTGAACTGTCATTCGTCAAATGTAACGCCGTGCACCATCGAAGTGAATATGATAACACATGACATTTCATTGCTTCTATGACATCCCTTATGATTTTGTATGACTACTAATAAATTGGTTTAATCATTATCTGACTCAGATTTCTTATGTGCGTACATGCCTAATCGTAACACTGTCTGCATGAACATCCTGTCTCCAAAGGTGAAGCTTGTGTATACGTTAGGCAGTTTATTTTTTCTAGGTGCTATTGACAACACCGGGCAATGTTGGGCTTTTGAGCAAACAGTGGTAAGCAGTGAAATCATTAGTTGGCTAACCAGCGTACTAATGCAAATAGAGCCTGTCAGAGTAGTTGTTGTTGAAGATCTTGCAGCCTGGCATCAGGGACTAGGCTGTGCTTTGTTAAAAACTTGGTCAGTATGAGTTGAGCCTGTACTGTTTCTTTTTTATTCAGGTGTGTAGCCATGCCGACGTGTTTCGCCTATGGGTGTCATGTTCACCGAGACAATCTGCCACCCGGTGTATCCTTCCATCACTTTCCACGTGACATTAAACTATGTACACGGTGGGTGGTTAACTGTGGGACAGATGTCGGTAACATAGGCAGGTTTGTGAAAGAAGCAGTCAGCAGGTCAAAACCACGTCATTTCCTGTGCTCCAAACATTTTGCAGAGAACCAATTTGAGATGGACTTCGAGTCAGTTACTTCCAGATAACATGAAGCCAAGGTGTCCAGCTCGTCAACTAATTAAGGACGCTGTACCTTCAATTTTTACTTTTCCAACCACACATCCAAGAACTTCCTCTGAACAGTGGCTGTAGCGCAAAACAGAATGAAAATGTAAGACTCATGAATGACATACATTATTTATGGGATACTTGCATTTGCTTAGCATGACATGTACACTGTATGCTAGAACACTTATGGAGTATCACTCATTAATGCCTTTACTATCCCTTGCAGCTTATTGAGGAACTTCTCAGTACAACCCAGCCTACCTTGCCAGATGTTGTGAATGACCAACTGTATGGCCAACGCAAGGTAAATGTAATTTAATTTTCTTGTTCACATACATCCAGCATTGATAACATCCAGGGTGAGTGTTGTAATGTGACGGTTGCCTGTTTTTTTTCCTTACCACAGCCTAATATGCTCAGAGGCACAAGACAATGCATGAGGAAGCAGAGCCTACAGTGTTTCCAGATCACATGGAAGACTGTCCTGTGGCAGAAACTGTAGAGGTATGTATGGTTGAAGAGCCGTGCAATATGAACTGGTGACAAAGCACTGGTGTACTGCTCATGTTGTGTCACTGTAGGGAAGACTGTTTTGTTTGGAGAGAGACATGAGTAGTGTTGCACTACACAATGAGTCTACTGACTGGAGACCAGTGAATGTGCATTTTCAGTAGTGTCCAACAAGGCAGAAGAGATTATGTGTAGTGTTAAGTATCGTAACTGTTTTGTGGACTGACGATGATGGAAGGCATTCTGGAGTACTGCAGCAGTGTTAACAGTGGTGGGAAAGTCAAATGGCATTTCAATATTACCTTGCAGTGGAATGAGACAGTTAGCTGGAGTAATCAGCACACTACTGTTAGTTGCTGCAGAGTAACATGTAGAAATGTGAAAGTGCAATACATATGGACATAATAATGCTTCAGACAATGCCAGTGACAGTAACATTGTTAAACATGGAAATGTGAATTGAGGATCATCCTTGGAACAGAATAGTGTGAAATATGCTGTCCTAAACAGGATGATTTATGACAGCCTGCTATGCAGTGTACATTTCATAGGTAATTTGCTTTGATTTGCAGGTACAAATATATGAGGAGGTAGTGGAATCCATAGAAATGACTGCTTGGAAAGGAATACAGTAGCATGCCAAGTGAAGTTCCAGAAAAAGAAAGGCTGCAGTGTAGGAGTTCAAGCAAAGTTAGTGGACCAGAATACAAGACCATGCAAGATGATGGATACAGCTATGTAGTTTCCCGAGGATGGAGTGTCACTGTTAATGGACCACACATACTGCAGAAAATCCAAACTTGTTCAGACTGAAATGACTGAGTCAGGAACACCAGACGATCATAGTTCCAAGGATGAGGGTGGCCATAGAGTCAGTGTCAACCCATGACTTCAACAGGAGGATGATACTTGTAGTGAAGCAGCCACATGTAGCTCAAGTGCCTACATGTCTCTTCAGTTGCAGGCTTGCAGCACTCCAATCAAGCTCGCACCAGAAATACATAACACAAGCATGCAGAGTGAGTCCTCTGATTCTCGGTGGACAAATGATATGGAAAAGGATCCAAACTGGAGCTACCCTTCTGACAGTATGATGACCAATGAGATGAAAGACACAGTGGTGGAAGAAGACAAAGATGAGAAGATGATAAACAAACCAAAGTTCATTGTTTCTGAGTCTTGCCTTGATTCACTGATGTTAAAATTGACCTGCCTAGAATGCCGAAGTCCTGCTGTGAAAGTGGACAAGAAAACAAAGTTAGGGTCCTATGTATCTGTGAAGGTATGCTGCATTAGTGGACATGGAGTTCTTCAGTGGGAAAGTCAACTGGTAATAGGCCGAATGTCTGCTGGCAACTTACTACTTGTATCTTCTTTTTCTGTTCAATGGAAGTACATATACACATATTGCACATTTCTGTGCATATTTGGGCCTGAAGTTTATCAGTGAGACAACCTTCTACACCATTCAAGGGTAGTATTTGTTCCCAGTAATGCAGCATACCTGGATACAGCATCAGAATCATCTGCTGGCAGCTACTGGGGGGAAGGAAATAAGGTTAGGGGGTGATGGGTGATGTGATAGTCCTGGATATT
Source organism: Protopterus annectens (assembly GCF_019279795.1). Lineage (NCBI taxonomy): Eukaryota > Metazoa > Chordata > Ceratodontiformes > Protopteridae > Protopterus > Protopterus annectens. The sequence continues at coordinate 905,843,870 of NC_056746.1, forward strand.
CAGCCAAATACTGCTGCTATAGCATGATGGACCTGGATTCTGGACTACTCATTCATTTTGCGCTTGAGCAGGTTTGCACAGGGGTATCTTCAGTGGCACTGAAGAAGAAAGCTTTCAAGAAGTGCCTGTCGAACTTGCTGTCAAGAAATGTTAAGGTAAGCCTTGTGGCAACTGACCAACATCTGGGAATCAGATTTGTGATGAGCAACGAATTCCCAGCAGTGGATCACCAGTCTGATGTGTGGCATATGGCCGAAAGTTTGACAAAGAAAATTACAGAAGCTGGCAAAAGGAGAGGAAAACGAGAATTGCTACAGTGGTGCCACAGTGTTTCCAATCACCTGTGGTGGTGTGCTGAAACATGCAAAGGCGATGAAGTTGTACTACAGGAGAAGTGGTTGTCATTGCTGTACCATGTAACAGACCAACACAGCTGGAGTGGTACAAAGAAGGTTTCATGTTGCGGTCATGAGATGCCAGTTGCCAATGGAGATGAGAAGAAGTAGATGGATGAAGACGATGCATGCCACAATGCACTGAAGAGGATAGTTGCAAATAGAGTTTTTATTAAAGATTTATAGCAGGTTACCAACTACTGCCACATCGGCAACCTAGAGGTGTTCCATGCATTACTGTGCAGGTACTGCCCAAAGTTTGAGCATTTCAGTTTTGCAGGAATGAAGGCACAAATAATTTTGGCCATCCTTGATCACAATGAAAACCTGAATCATGAACAAGCAGTGGTCCGATTCCCTACTCGAAACTCAGCACCAAAGGGAGAGCTTAGATACAGCATGGTGTATCCAAAGGCAAAGCTGGAGTGGCTAGCGAAACCAATATTTGAGAAACGAAAGTTTGACTAAATCTATGACCTGATGATGGAAGTCATAAAACCCAAAAGAGGTGTATTGGAAATTCAGCCCATGTCAGTACCTACAATTCCAAAGAATATAGCTCGGTGCAAATGTCTTGAGAAGACACTGGTAATTGAAAGACATATTTCTAGGTTTGGAAAAAGTAAAGAAAATCCGGGATAATATAGTAAAGCTAGCCATGAACTGGGTAAGTACCGTTTGAATCAGAATTCTTCATAAACTACATCGATTTTACTCTGTTTCCTCTTACTCATTTATCTGATTGGATTTTGAATGCATAGTGGTATACGAGTGCATATTCTTTATGTGTAAATGTGTATGAGTCATAGGGTACCAGTAAACATTGATAGCAGGGTTCATTAGCAGTGTAGTGTACTGAATTACTATGATCCGATGTAATGTCCATCATGTCCTAACAAGTATAGTCAAGTGCTGGTCTTGTTTTCACAATCATAACCTAATGCCTCTATCCAGGAGACAGTAGTGGATCACCCCAAGGTTTAATTACCATTACACCTCCAATGGTACGCGTTATATGCAAACCAGTCCTTTGAGGTGCTCAGACATGATTCAGATTTGTGGTGGACAGATTGGCTACAAGTCCATTGAGCAGGTTATAGTACCTTCACCTACAAGGGAAGGTCATTACAGCACAAAGACCATGTGCCTTCTGACTTACAGGCAAGGCAAAGCTTATGTGGGACTGGTCAGTATGAAACAGAAGTGACAGTGATTTCATCCGATCCATATAGGACAGATGAAGAGCTTGATTCACACCGGTTGTCTTCTGCAAACTTTGTCAGCCACAGACACTTTTTGGCTATAACGTAACAAGAAATGACAGCAAGCAGAATAGGTCCCATGCCTGCTCCCTGTGGAACACCACTGCTTAGTGGTCTGCCAGAGAAGGTGGATTTCCGTGATTAGACTATAGGTGTTCTAGCACTGAGCCAAATAGTGACCTCCCACACTATTATAGCCTTAAGTGACTGGTTAAGTTTGATGCCCGAGTGCAGGTTAGTGTTATAAGGCTATGGAGTCTGTGTTATTTACTGTCACGTTAATTGTAATCTGCTTATGTATTACACTGCATTGTGATATTTCAGTTACCATTGTTGATTATTTGCACATTAGTATAAGACCATGCAAATTGTAGGCTGTACACAGTGAGGTCCATGATTTTCTCCATGGGCTTGCAAATAAGGCTAATCAGGCTGAAATGGGTGCAGTCACTGGGGTCAGTCGAATCCCCAAATGTGGTCAAGTCCTTTTTTGCAATCATAACCTATTGTCCCTGTCCAGGAGGCATTGGTGGATCAATCCAAGGTGAAATTACCATTAGCTTTCCAATTGTACAGATTACAAGAAAAGAAAAGCAGCCCGATGAGGTGCTCAGACATGAATCAGAATTCTGGTGCCCAGCTTGTGGACTCTGCGGGACAACAACGTCCATGTGGCAGCTTATAGTACTGACACATACCTAGGGGAAGGTCATTACAGTGCAAAGACCATGTGCCTTCTGACTTACAGCAAGTCAGAGCACACATATGACTGGTCAGTATGAAACAGAAGTGACTGATTTCATCCAATCCATATAGGACAGATGACAACCTTGTTTCATAGAGGTTGTCTTCTACAAATGTTGCCAGCAACAAACCCTACTTTTGGGTTATTAAGTAATGAGAAATAGCAGCAAGCAGATTAGGTACCAGGCATGTTCCATGTGGAACACCACTCCGTAGTGGTCTGCAGGAGAAGGTGGATTGCCCTAGTTGGGCTCTAGGTGTTCGAGTAGTGAGACCCATAGTGACCTGAAAGAGTATTGCAGGCTTATCTGTCTAACTTTGTTGTGGTGGCTAATGACAAGAGGCCTGCAAAAAAGTATGTAGGCTAGGCAGAGTGAGGTATAAGATTCACTGCATGGGCTTGAAAATATAGATAATCATGCTGAAATGAACACAATACCCAGGGTCAGTGGAATCAATAACTTTGTTCACAGGGACAAGACAGAACATTGTGCAGTCAGCTGTGATTTTCAGTCAATACACTGTGACTGCACAAAGTTGTTACTAATTCTGGTTGGAGCCAATATACGACTCATCTGTGTGTAAGCCAGAGCCCCCATTGCTGTGTTATTGTCCTTAGAAAGGGGAATTCAGATGTGCTCTGTAGAGATGCAACTTAGGGGACAGGTATGGATGTTATGTGATAAATGTGATGGCAACAGGGTATTGAGGTTTTCATGTGACCTGTCAGCTGACAAGGTTAGCTATGTCTAATGTCTGACTGTATGTGGTATCAATAGCTGTTACTTCAGCACAATAGTGTTCCTTTCATTATTGGTTAGGGATGAAAGTCAAGAATGACATATGGTTGTCCATAGGTGAGTAATCTAAAGGTAGTTTGTGAAGTCCTCCAAAACAAAGACTCCAAAGTATGTGCATGGTAAAGCTGATGAGGGAGCCTTGCCAGTGTTGGACACCATGCCTGTTGCTATGAAGATATGATTGGATAATCTTATGGTAAACCGTATGCATGACACTTGTCCACCCGGCAAGTTCTATCACCCTTGGGCTTAACGTGTTCCCATCAGTTATGGTCGGCTCACTGCAGGTAAACAGGTGCTGGCATAAAGCATTGGTGTACATCTGTGGCTAATTCCCTTGACCATCTGAGGGGAGAGGTGGAGTGAAGTTGTCAGTCCATGGCACTTCCCCATTACTGTGCTGCATTCAGAGTCTTGCGTAGTTCTAGCCCAGGTCTTATTTTTTGTACAGCCCTGTGTGTCCTTCTCCCTCTTCAGAAAGTAATTTTGAAATGGTTTACTTTCTGGCCTCATCCAATTTTGCCATCCCTTGTATGGCTGATTTGTAGGTGACATAGGCCTATGGAGTCTGTTATTGACTGTCATGTTTGGAATCTGCTTATGTATTAGGGTGCATTGTGATATGTCAGTTACCATTGTTCACTAGTTGTACATTACTATTGGACAGTGACAATTGTTCCAGAAATTTGTAAGTGGAATAAATGATTCAGCAGTGAAATGCCTGACTGTATTAATTGCATGCTATAAACTGGCTGGCCATTAAAAACAACGACATGGAAAGGCTTATTTTTTGGGGTGTAATGTGACTAGGAATTGTATGTTTGCCCTTTCTTTACACTGGGGCCTTAGCAAATGACAGTCACAAAAGAATGACATTGGGTTTGCCACAAGTGGAAGATTGGGTTCCACTTGCCATGTACTGCAAGTGCTGAAAGAGCAGATGAACAATTAGTGAAATGTATGTTACTATGTCATCTCACAATGTTCTGTGTTGAAAGTCTTGTGTAGTTGTAGCCCAAGTCTTATTTTCTGTACAGCCCTATGTATCCTTCTCTCACTTCAAAAAGTAACTTTGAAATGGTTTAGTTTCAGGCCTCTTCCAATTTTGCCATAACTTGTCTGGATGATTTGTAGTTGACATAAGGCTATGGAGTCTGTGTTATTTACTGTCACGTTAATTGTAATCTGCTTATGTATTACACTGCATTGTGATATTTCATTTACCATTGTTGATTATTTGCACATTAGTATAAGACCATGCAAATTGCTCCTCATATTTGTAATTGCTATAAATGAGTAAGCAGTGAAATGCTTGATTGTATTAATCCTATGTTATGAACTGGGTGGCCATTAAAAGCAGCGACATGGAAAGCCTTATGTTTTGGGCAGGAACCTGACTAGGAAGTGCATGTTTGCCCTTTCTTTACATTGGGGCCTTTGCAAGTGACAGTCACAAAAGAATGACATTAGCTTTGCCGTAAGTGGCACATTGGGTTGCACTTGTCATGTACTGCAAGTGCTGAAGAGCAGACTAACAATTAGTGAAGCATATGTCACTATGTCCTTGTACAATAGGTTCATAGGTTCATAGGTTGGTACTAGGCTATCAGCCCTCAAGGCTATACAAGCCTAGCCATAACAATTCCCTGGCTATTTCTTCCCACACTATTTACTTCCCTGGACACCTGTCTAGCAGGGCAACTGACATGATCCCTGGGGTGAATTTCCTTTCTCCCATCCAATCATCAAGGTTCCTTTTGAAGAGGGCCAAAGATGCGCTCTGCTTGACATGTATGGGCAGTCTATTCCAGAGTCTGGGGAGTCTCGGGGTCAGGAACCTATCCCAAGCTGCTTGTTCATGACTTGTCAACAGCTGTATTGGTAGTATACACCTGTTGGTTGTGTTGTACTGAGGTCATCATTTGGAGAAACTATGCTAAACTGTTGATGACAATAAATATGTCCAGAAACTTGGTAACGTTCTTAGGCGTGAAGGTTCTTACACATGACAAATGTGCATTTCTGTTTAGTCATGTGTAACGTAGTAGTGTCACTGGTTACTGTAATCGTATGCCATTTGTAAAGGTTGGAAATGCCTTGTCATGCAAGTAGGCCACATGTAAAGCATTATTTAAATGTTTTTCAATGTGTGTGATTTGTGTCAAAGTAGTCTAGCATGCAAGTTGGCATCCATTTAGATGCTTGTGTTGGGAAGTGTTTACTGACAGCTATTGTTAGCAACAGGTAGAGTGTTACTGTTGTACGTTCATACACTTTGATAATATTTTGTATGGTAGTGTGTGAGTGGACGAGGTGGTGATTGGTGATGAGCTTGTCAGAAAAGGATTATAATAGAGTACTGGGAAAATGAATGCTAGTGGTCTTATCACAAGTAATATCACATTAACTGTGGTGGACCATGCGTGCATGCGCGCGTGTGCGCACCAGTAAACCCGAGTAAGACAGTGTGCACGTGTGTAAGCATGTGTGCGCGCGTGTAGGCATGAGTAAGCATATGTAAGGCTGTGTAAACAGTTGTAAGCATGTTTGCACCAGTCTGTGCACGTTTTAACAAGAATAAGCAACTTTTAGTCTGTGTAAGCATGTGTGCGCGCATGTTAGCTGCTGTGTGCGTGTTTGTGCTTGTGTGCGTGGCGCTCCCCTCCCTGAGGAAACAGAAAGGATAAAGGAAGCACACCAAATATAGGAAATTACCAGGGAGTACTAGCAGAGCTAGCAGGTGAAAACAATCAGAATCAGGCAATTACCCAGGAAGAACACTCGCCCAGCCCAGCCCAGCACTTAAAACTCTGCAAACAACAGTCCATTATGTTTCTCTCAAGAGACATTGCAACACTGCAGTAAGCCAATAGAAGTGAAAACTGAAAAAGCTTCACTGAGACAAAAAATGTTAGGGGCTGCCATTGCTGTTATAAGGTGACATATGCAACATGCTGAGGGTGGTGACAATGCAAATGCTGCTGGACAACCCACAGTGAGGAGATGGAGAAGAGTGTACAAGCCCAGGGTTACCTACCAGGGGCTACATGAGCTGGAGATAGTGGAGCGCTATAGAGTGGACAGAGACCTCTTGCAGCAAATTGTTGAGCTGTGCAGGCCACGCCTCACACACAGAACCAACAGAGGGGAACCCATCCCAGTGGAAACTAAGGTATGTGTTGGCCTAAGAATACTAGCAACAGGTACCTTCCAGAGACCAACTGGTGATATGATGGGGATATCACAGGCATCAGCATCCAGGGTACTGCACCAGTTCCTGGATGCCATGTCAGCACATGTCGGTGATCATGTATGTTTCCCCAATTCCCGTGAGGTACTGGCCAGCAATATGCGACTTTTCCAGCAAATAGCAGAATACCCTGAGGTAGTGGGTGCAATATACTGCACGCACATATGCATCAAAGCACCAGCCGGTGAGTGGGGTAGGGTCTACTTCAACCACAAGGGCTTCTCCTCCATCAACTGCCAGGTCATGTGTGATGCCCAGGGCATAATACTGAATGTGTGTGCTGGCTGCCCTGGAAGCTACCATGATTCCCATATCTGGCATCTGATGCAGCTGTACCAGACATTTGCCATTGAGGACATCCCACATGGTCACTTAGTGGGGGATGCTGGCTATGCACTGGAGCCGTGGCTGATGACACCCATCAGAAACGCACACACACCTGAACAGGAACACCATAATGAGGCACATGCACAAACACGAAATGTAATCGAGCGTGTGTTTGGGCTGCTCAAGTCACGGTTCTGGTGCCTGGACACATCTGGTGGAGCCTTGCAGTACTCACCAACTACATGTACCCAAATTGTCATGGTATGTGCTATGCTACAAAATATGATCCTGTGAAAACAGCTGCAGCAGGACCAGCATAGGCCTGGGCCAAACAACCCCCCACCATTGCCAAGGCCATCACAAGCAGAGCGTGACGCAGAGGAGGAACAACCTGAGCCTGCCCCAGTAGGCAGAAGAAGGCATGCCCAGTATGCTTTGGCCTTGGCAAAGAGGCAACGCATAGCACATACACTGGCTCAGTAGGAACACTGGAAATGATACCTCTCTCTGACCTGCACATATAGTAAAATGGATGCCTAAGTTGACACCACCTGCTTTCAAACATGTATAGGGAGTGTAGTATGTGCATCTGACATAGGCAGCCCTGCATCAACACCTGAGGCATGATTGCCATGTGTTAAGCAATATAAAGCAGTGCTAAACAGCATTTACCATCATGAAGTATATGTAAACAAAATCGCACATACCAACTACTACAAATGTGGTCAATGTAGAGTAATATTGGCCAATGTCCAGCAATGATGGTTAATATTGAGCAATGTTGGACAAGCTGGGTCTAGGTAGGGCATAGCTGAACAAAAGCCAACATGCTCATATTTGCTCTACTGGCCCCTAAGCAGTCTGGTCTGCACAGTATGAAAATATAAGCGGCGATGAGCCTCGAGCCCAGGATACTGTGCACTATAGTCATAGTACTGAACCACTAAACCATGATAGTATTGCAGTGGTTAGCCTGTATAAAGAAATGGTGATAAGTCTATGCAAAGTATTTCACGGAAACCCTGCAGGCACAGCATAATCCCTGTCGAGTTATGACACAAAGGTGAGTCCTGCAGTAAGAATAGAACCTGACTGTCAACACACACAGTACAAATGTTAATATTGGACATGTAGACATACATCAACAAATGTAGTGGACCTCAGACAGCAACATACTGAAAGGTCACACTGGGCATGCTCACACACTTGAATACATGAGACAAATGTCAGGCAACAGAACACTGACAGTCTGAACTGGGCATGCTCACACACTTAGGCCATGTTGGAGTACAGCATTGGGCCACAAATAGCAGGCAGTTGCATGTGTTAACCCAGGAACCTCTCACTACCCAGCAATCTGCCCTGTGCACACACTTATATGACAACAGACATGTATATAACATAGTGGAACCCTGCCATAAGCAAATATGTTCTGCAGATACCTAAGCGGTTTATATAAAGTGTGAAAGCAAAGATGATAAAAGCCTGCAAACAGTATCGGCAATAAACATTGTGCATCATGAAAATCATCATAGGTTCAGAGGTTGATACTAGGCTATCTGCCCTAGGGCATGTACAAGCATAGCCAGAGTGTGTTTGGCTTCTGCAACCCAGTCAAATCAGAACACTGTGTCTGTGAATAGTAGGTCACACAAGATAGCCCATTCACGATCAGTGTATTGTGCCTCTGTCTAGCAGGGACCCAGAAGATATCCCATGGGTAAACATGTGATCACCCATCCACTTGTCAAGATGTCACCTGTAGGTGGTCAGTGGGTGGCTCTGCCTATGCAAAACCGGGACTACACTCCGGAGTGAGTGGAGGCTTTCTGATAATAATCTGTCCCCCCAGCATGTTCTTTTAACATCAGTGCTGAGGTATATGTCCCTGGAGTGTGTAGCTCCAAGGGAATCGGATATCCTGAGGTGAAGCATGCCCAGTAAGTCTGGGTCAGATATTGCCTGCAACTACAGGCACACAACACATCTGTGTAGGTGGTAAGTGACTGAGTAGAGCTGGAGTTATTGTATCGGAACTGTGCAGGGCATCTGTGTGAGCCCCTACATCTGCTCGATGAGTAACATTTGTGGCCATTACAGTTGCTGCAGGTATCAGGTAAGGTACATCCCAAATGTGGCATAGTAACCAAGCATGGTCGTGAAGAGTATAGGGACAGAATGACCACACGTGATCAACATGTGAAACCATGTGGGATATGATGGGCTATGTAGACGTACTGTCTAACCACTATGGCAATAGGATTGTTAAAAGCGAGAGTACGAACAGGTCGTGTCCCCAAACCCGTAACAACCACTACTGTATGTAGTGGATTACAACCTATGTGGTAATGTGTGGGCATCTTATCATCCTCAAAGGGGATGACTATGCAACTAATGGCATGTAGCCGTGGGCCATGGCTCAGGCACCAGTCAGCCTATCTCTGTGAGACCCTGTATGAGTATGCATGTGCCAGCAGGAGAGCTGATTATGGCACCCAGTTTGCAGTCATCTGCGAACATGGGCAGCTATATCCCTCCTGTGATAGCTTGTACATCACACAAATATATACTGAACAACAGAGGTCCCAGGACTGAGCCTTGTGGGATACCATGTGTAATTGGTGTATAGTCAGACATGGCACCTGCAACACTGAGCATGTGGGTGCTATCCCTGATCCAGGTAGCAATCCATCATGTCAGATATGCGTCGATATTGATGCTAGTGAGCCTATGCATAATGGCCAAGTGGGGTATTGTGTTGAAGGGTTGTGCAAGGTCCAGGCAGGCTGTGTGGACAACCATCCCAACACTGATGGACCTGGTAACTGTTGAAAGAATATGAACAGGTCCAACAGGCAAGATCTGCCCACAACAATGCTGTAATATATAGGATCCAGTGTCTGTAAGTTTCCCATGTCTATGTGCATGAGTCCCATTACAATACACCCCATAGCTTTGCAGAACAGGCTAATTAGCCTTTTAGGCCGATATTGTCTGTGGTCTGTTGTGGCAGTATTCAGTGGAGTGGGACCACAATCACTGTACGCCATTCTGTGGGTACATATCCTGCAGTAACTCTTATGTCAAACAGTGACGTAATGTGAGTGTTATGTCTGTCATAAAGGCTGTGTACAACACAGGCCGGGACACCGTCTGGTCCCATTGATGCTGTGTTGTCCGCTGTGGGGAGGGCAGCACTCACCTGTTTACTCGTGATGTCTGGGAGGTTACACTCTGTTGGTATGGACAGTACCACCTTAGGGGGGATGGGGGGGACACATCTGCACCGAACCTGTTTGCCAGGATGATGGCAATGTCAGTGGGTTTAGGGTATGTTTAGTCAGTATGCAGTAACACACAGCATATCAGTGAGTGTCCAGCCAGGTACCTGAATTAACTAAAGAAGGCCTTGTGAGTGTCTGACGTGTCTGGTGCAATTGTCCGTTAGAAGCGTGCCTGACATAATTACCCGAGTGATTGTAGCTGTCTGCTAGTACAGATCACAGATGCCTTCCCTGTCTGGGATTGTGCTCTATCATGTAGTAGCTACCTTCATTTGTCGTAAAGCGTATGAATGGCTGGGGTCTACCAGACAGGTCCACTGCCATTGGAGGAATGAGTCCAGTTGTTATTTTGGATGTAACGATCCATGTGGTCCACTAGGTGTCCATAGAATTTGTATGTAAAGGATTCAGCAGTCTGAGCCATACTTACCACTGAACCAGGGTCTCTGAAGGATACCACCATGGTTTGGAGGAGTGTGACATTTGCCTTTGGGAAGTTCACCAACATTACCCAGGATGGGTGTGGGGACGGGATATGGATGTCCAGTGAGATAAAGTATGTTCTGCCTTTACCAATGAGGGGTATATCACAGGTGTGGAACATAAAGTCCCCATGTCGGTGATGATCATGTCTGATATGTTGTCCCCTCTTGTGGGTGTGGTGACTGGTTGTGCCATAGCATATGAGTTTAGAAATAGTAGCAACTCTTGGGCGAGGGTGTTGGGGCCTGAGTACTATCCACAGTCAATGTGTGGGTATTTGACGTCACCCAATATAATAGTGTTTGGGGAGACCTTCATATTGTCCAATGTTCCCAGGAAAGCTGAGTGTGGTTGCTGAGTTGGGGAGTGTGGTCTGTAGCAGGCAACAAACCAAAAGGCCGATTTGCACAATGTTAGGTGCATATGTATGGTCTGTGATGCTTTGTGCAGTGCTACCAACCCGGAGGTATGTATATCTGTGATGTATATGGATACAACAAACAACAAACAACAAACAAAAGAAGTGCACCACCAAACGACAAAAAACTAAGAAATTTAACCAAATTATATAACATCTCCTTTTATTCTCGTTTTGTTGACGATTTGTTCTTTATTATTGAAGGCAATCAACAGACTGTGGAAGCTTTTTTGTCTGACATTAACTCTTTTTCTCCATTTTTGAAGTTTGTCATTGGTGGTTCTGGCCTTAATGTTAATTTTTTTAGATGTATTGTTATTTTGGGACTCCCAGGAAAAGATGTTTCACAGCCGAATACATCGGAAGAAAACTTTTAGTAATGGCTACGTGCATTACCGTAGCGGTCATCCAAAGCACGTGATGAGAAATGTTCCAAGGGGACAGTTCATCAGAGCCTGTCGTATGACCTCGAATGATGTTGATTTGTTGGATGAATTTAGATTCATCATTTCCCTTTTTTTAGATCGAGGGTACGACAGGGCTCTATTGATGGACATTGCTTGGGAAGTTTATCAGAAACGTAAAACACATTATCCTTCTTTTTTAAGAACCAATTTGAAAAACGGTTCTGAAACTTTTACAAAAAGTAACACTAGTAACATTAACCATTCTTTGGCATGCTGTTTAGAAATTAATTCTGATTCCAAGCGGTTAATGAATATGATAGAAAAAAACTGGAGGGTGATTAAAGGAAATTCTGATATGTTTGCTATTCTAGGTGACAAACCCATTTTTACACACAAAAACAATTATAGTTTGAAGAGGATTTTGGAAAATAACAACGGGGGACATTGCAATGAGCTTAGCACTAGGAGAGGCATGTTTTGTTGCCACAACTGTAATACCTGTAGGTACATCTCTGTTGGTCCTTACATTTTTGTTAGTTCCCTCCCAAGAACCATCATGGTACCCGGTTATGTAGATTGTTGCTCTAAGGGCGTTGTTTATATTGCCCTGTGTTCCGCCTGTCCGGCATTTTATGTCGGCATGACGACCCGGCAATTGAAGACACGTATAAGAGAGCATCTCTATAGTATCAAAAAAAGAGATGATACTAATGCTTTGTTTAAGCATTCCTTGGTATGTCCCAACTTTAAGAAATTTTTGTTTTCTATTCTAGAAGTTTGCAAGAAGGATATGAGGGATGGTGACTATAAAAACTTTGTACAACAACGTGAAACAGATTGGCAGGTCAGATTAAAATCTGATTCATCCCCCGGGTTGAATGATGTTATTAATGTTAAATGTTATTTAAAGCACCGTGATTTATGTATTAATAAAAACAGTGCAGCTTTTTTATTGCATTTTATGTAGGTAAAAACCTGGTACTTGGTTTTTACTTTTATTAATTGATTCCTTTTTATTGGATAATTGATCAATTGGTTCAAGATGTTTTAGTATTTAAACCACTGGCATTTTGTAGTGTTTTATCATTCTGAAGAAGTTTATGACGAAAGCGGAGAATAAAGTTGGAATACGCTATTTGTTTGTTTGCGACATTTCATTTTTGCTACTTCTACTGGTGCTTTTTCTTAGTTTTTTGTTATATGGATACACCCCCTATTTGTGTTGGCCATTCTGAGTTATGTGGTCAGAAAGCATGGTACGAAATACAACCTGGTAGTGCTGGTGTGCATGTGGGAGCCTGAACCATGTGTCTGTTAGTGCACAGATATTGCTATCCTCCATACTGAGGAGATTCCTGAGTGGGCGCAATTTGAGGGTAATACATCTGGTGTTGAGCAGCATTACCCTCAGTGTCGTGTACTCTGTAATGTCTATGGAGGTGGTTCTGTCCTTTGAGCCCCGCTTAAATAAGGCAGTATGGTGGCAGCAAGTGCCCTAGCCAGTATTCAAAAGTCCAAGGGGGACAGGTGCAAGATGTCCATAGGAAAGCTATGTGGCATGTCGAGCATGTCACCCCAGGGTGACAGACACTGTATCCCCTTTGAATAACACCAATATGTTAGCCAACTGTTAAACGTGATCAGTGTGTTGGTATACTGTGACATCATACTTGGTGAGTGTAAGATGCTAGACAAGGTCAGGGTAATACTGGGCTGGGCTACATGATCACAGAGTTCCTCTATGTTTCATGTCATGTCATCCAGGGAGGAACATCTGTGGTTGTACACACTAGCATGGACAATGATGGAGCCAGTCCTGGACTTGCTTTGGAGTGACCTGAGTGCATGTGTTATGTGGCGGATCCTGGCACCTGAGAGACAGCTTAAAGTGACTATTCACTTTTTTGGCCTGGTGAGTGGGAAGACAGTGCGTTTGACATTAAGTGTCACCTATAACAAGTGTATCAGGTGTGTTGTTTAGCCCAAAGGGCAGTGACTGTGTGGCACCCTGACATTGTGAACTGTATGACATGTGGGCATTGTAGTGGGGTAGCAGTTGTATGCGTGTCTGCTTTGGAGGTCTCTGCTGCTTAGGCAGAGTGTATGTAGAGCCTCCGAATATGTGTATGTGTGATAATGTGGTTTGTTTGCTGTCACTATCAGTGTATGTGAGACTGATATGTGGTGTGTATGGTCACCCTCACCACCTGATAGACTATGCCAGTCATGCGTCGAGAGAGCTCAGCATCCTGTATGTCAATATTGTTACATCTCCCACATATATGTGAGTGTGATGTGAGGAGGAGAGGGTTGTCTGTGTACATGAGGCAGATGTGACATTGTGTCATAACCACAATATTCACTAGCTGGACTGGGGAGTACACATGAAACCGACCCCTGGACATGCCAGTGTATTATGATGACATACTTTGTAGCCTGATCACAAAGGATCAGTAGGGTGTTAAGTGTGTAAAAGAGTATAACCGGGATTAGTGCTCTGGTTTGTTGGTGTTTTGTAAAGAGTAGGTGAGAAGGAGTCCAGACTGGGAATCATGTTATGTCCTTCAGCTATGTAATAAATAGTAATGTACACGCATATATGTGCTGAGTCAGGGACAACTGTACCTTACTGACATTGCCGACATCCTGTCAGACAGGCCCATGTATACATACCCACTTCCCACAGACGATAGTCCCTAACATCATACCAGGAGATATCACGTGTAGAATGGCTGAACAGCTCCCCCCAAAGCCAAAAGCATGGCAGCAATTGGATTACATTGTTTCCCCAATATGTGTCATGCATGCACTACAGAACAAACAGACCCTGCACCTGTCTGTTGAGCCTCACCCATTCCACAGGACCTGGAACCGTCAAATGTGTTACAGCAACATATGGCACTCCCCACATGTGTGGGTGTACAACACACCATGGGAAGTATAGTCCAGTAAGCCTATAAAGTCTGATCTGCAAGGCCATGGAGTGCATCATGGCAGAAGTGATAAACAGAGCTACTGGAAACCGACAAACACACAACCCTACCAACTGTGATATGTTCATGTGCAGATCATGATTCCCAAGCATGCTACACCATCTGCAAGGCAGCCACCCAGGGCATACATCATGGAACAGAGCTACACCTGTCCCACATAGACTTTGAACAGCTTTTCATTAACATCACAGACACATGTCTTATCCACAAAACCAACAATCTGTGCATAGATATGTGTTGACATATGAAGGGATGTCAATGTGTCCACAGATAGATCACACAAGGTGAGACTCACGGGGTCCTGTACAAGCTGTTGATACCTGCCGACCTACATGGATCATTCCTGGGATTGTATAAAAATGTGTACACACATTACCATGTCCAGTCTGATGATGTCATCATCCTACAAATATACCAGGAGAACAGAAATCACCCAATAAAGCATATAGCATGTTGTGTTAATGCATATCTCTCTAGTATCATAACATAGTTAGGTAGGGGTTTGAGTCCTGCAAACACCAAGTGTGTGTGTGGGGGGGGGGGGCAGGTGTATATGTGTATGATTTCCTTTGAGAGGAGTATCTTGTATATGTGTATGATTTCCTTTGAGAGGAGTATCCTTTTTGGAGACTGGGAAAACACATTACAAGAGGTGCATCCCTCTTTGGAAAGTCTGATGATGTCAGCATCCTACAAATATTCAAGGAGAACAGAAACCACCCAGTAATACATATAGTGCGCCATGTTAATGCGTATCTCTCTAGTATCATAACATAGATAGGTAGGGGTTTGAGCCCTGTAAATGCCAAGTGTATGTGTGTGATTACCTTTGAGAGGAGTAGCCTTTTTTAGAGACTGGGAAAACACATTAAAAGAGGTACATCCCTCTTTGGAAAGTCTGATAATGTCAGCATCCTACAAATATTCAAGGAGAAGAAAAGCCACCCAGTATTGCATACAGCACGCCGTGCTAATGCGTATCTGTCTAATATCATGACATAGTTAAGTAGGGGTTTGAATCCTACAAACACCAAATGTGTGTGGTTTCCTTTGAGAGAAGTAGCCTTTTTGGAGACTGGGAAAACACATTAAAAGAGGTACATCCCTCTTTGGAAAGTCTGATGATGTCAGCATCCTACAAATATTCAAGGAGAACAGAATCCACCCAGTAATGCATATAGCGTACCGTGTTAATGCATATCTGTCTAGCATCATAGCATAGGTAGGTAGGGGTTTAAGTCCTGCAAATGCCAAGTGTATGTGTGTGGTTTCCTTTGAGAGGAGTATCCTTTTTGGAGACTGGGAAAACACATTACAAGAGGTGCATCCCTCTTTGGAAAGTCTGATGATGTCAGCATCCTACAAATATTCAAGGAGAACAGAAACCACCCAGTAATACATATAGTGCGCCATGTTAATGCGTATCTCTCTAGTATCATTAACATAGATAGGTAGGGGTTTGAGCCCTGTAAATGCCAAGTGTATGTGTGTGATTACCTTTGAGAGGAGTAGCCTTTTTTAGAGACTGGGAAAACACATTAAAAGAGGTACATCCCTCTTTGGAAAGTCTGATGATGTCAGCATCCTACAAATATTCAAGGAGAAGAAAAGCCACCCAGTATTGCATACAGCACGCTGTGCTAATGCGTATCTGTCTAGTATCATGACATAGTTAAGTAGGGGTTTGAATCCTACAAACACCAAATGTGTGTGGTTTCCTTTGAGAGAAGTAGCCTTTTTGGAGACTGGGAAAACACATTAAAAGAGGTACATCCCTCTTTGGAAAGTCTGATGATGTCAGCATCCTACAAATATTCAAGGAGAACAGAATCCACCCAGTAATGCATATAGCGTACCGTGTTAATGCATATCTGTCTAGCATCATAGCATAGGTAGGTAGGGGTTTAAGTCCTGCAAACGCCAAGTGTATGTGTGTGGTTTCCTTTGAGAGGCGTAGCCTTTTTGGAGACTGGGAAAACACATTAAAAGAAGTACATCCCTCTTTGGAAAGTCTGATGATGTCAGCATCCTGCAAATATTCAAGGAGAAAATAAACCACCCAGTAATGCATATAGCACACAGTGTTAATGTGTATCTCTCTAGTATCATAACATAATTAGGAAGGGGTTTGAGTCCTGCAAACGTTGAGTGTGTGTGTGTGCCACAGCTGGTCAATGCAGTGTGGGTTTTGCTTTTACTATGGTATGACATATGTTTCAAACAGTATGTGCATTGCACACATCGGGCATCTGCATGTCAAATAAATATGTGTACATGTGACCTCAATCAGTACATAGGTGTGAAGCCTGCATACTACATGAATACATTTGTAACCTTCGACAGATTGTGCTGCTGCTTCACAAATCATAGGTCACATATGTATGTATGTGTCAAGCCCGGCCAATGTAGTGATCCATGGCCAAGGACATCTCTGCCATACTCACCCATGACACGTGCTATAGAGTACTGTGAGTGAGGGTAATTGCCGGGGTATATGTCAGGCATGTTCATACACAATGACTGGCAATAATGGACAGTCATTATAGGTGTACACCAGCCCTGTGAATATGCATGCAGGCCCCTAATGTGTTATATGAAACACCGAGGGACCCCACAATACCTATGGATATGTGGATACCAAGGGACAGATGACATAACATGTGTCTGTCTGTACACATTGGTACCCAACATACATGTTGAGGGCTGCCACCTATGTGGTACTGTCGGGATAGTATGTATAGTAAATGTGGATGAATATGCCATAGACGGCTTAGTGCTATACAGCATGTATTGGACAACAGGTATCTGTCTGTATGATACTCTTGTGTAGGATATGCATCCCATCCAGGGAATGCAGTGTAGGCCAATGCATGCATGGACATACCTCTAGTGTGTTTGCATGTACCTAAGAGGGCTATATGCCACACAGGTGTGGTCCCAGGAATGTGTGGCGGTCAATACCACTGGTTACTGTTATAGTATAGCACTGGAAGGATCCAACTGTTACTGAGTTCCCTACAACTGTGAGTCATTTGTCAGGACATCATCTAATGATTGATTATAGTCATGCTGTTGAGATGGTGTATACTACCAGACTGCAGATCATTGACAGATATCAACAGTATCACCCACAGCAAAGTGCCAACCCATGTCATACACACATGTGTACCCATGTTAGTACATATCTGTAGTAGAATGCATACTGGCCATCGAAAGATACCATGAGATGTTAACAATGTGTAGAACAGGGTATGTCACACATCCCATGTGTCCACTATGCACGTACATGCAGACAGTCCACACACACCATGTTCACAGATGTACACCCGCTAATTTGTAATGCACACATCACACATGTACTGTCCACTCACTAACACATGCTGGCAACACTGTACACTTCAGCCAAGTAGCACATGAGTGGACAATACATACTCAGACCTAACACTGGTGTAAACAATGCTACAATGACTATCACAGCTGTGATGCATAATGCCTGCTCAGATATACCTACAAGGATATCATTACACTTTCCTGTTGTCAACTTGCTACTATTGCTACACTGCTATAATGTCACCCTGTACATCAGAACCATGTTAGCCTGTTCCTGCATCAATGTTATAGATGACAGGAGGTGGCACAGGTGTCATCATATGCACAGAGTGTGTTGTAGGTTTGCCAGAGCCCAACATTGACCCATTCAATCGGCATGTCTGTGTGTGTGTGTGCGTGTGTGTGTGTGTGTGTGTATGTGTGTGTGTGTGTGTGTGTGTGTGTGTGTGTGTGTGTGTGTGTGAGGGACAACAGTACTGCATGGGCCAATGTTGATGTAATGTGCATGTGTATGTGTGAGCCCTAGTTGTATGGTAAATGTGCGTGTGTCTGCATGCACACAACTCCACCATGTGGCTGCCATATATGGGTGGTTATGGGACAGCCAGAGACTGTACCTGCTAGGCCGTACAGTTCACTGTCTCCGGCCATGGACGTGGTACCTGTGCCTAGCAGGGGTGCTACGGGCAGTATCGGGTACCAACCCTGACTGGGTGCTATCATCAGAGGCAGAGGTATGATGACTGGACCCATGTCCCTGCTGGGACTGGCCAGTGCCACTTGCACGTGGTCTAGTAGGATGGTCAATGAACAGGCCAGCCCCAGTATTGCTGGGGCTGGTACTGCCACTACGGGAGCGGCTGTGATCCGTGGTCTGTCTGCGATGACTGCCAGCTGATGCTGTTGCTGGCATGCATCTGCATCAGCTTTTCATCCATCCCGCACGGACCTGGCTCATGGCTAACACATTTTGGAGGACATCTAATGTCTCCCTCCAATGGCTATCAATGACCTCGGTGTAATTCCGGATGGCACAGGCAAGGTCACTGATGCTGTCATTGATAGAAGTGTAATGGGCCCTCTGCACCCTTAGTCCCTGTTGGGTGTACCATTCCATACATGCCTGTGCCTGCATTACAACCCAGAACATACTGGAGGTTGTAATACCTCTGGGGGCATGTCTACCAGGGGCAATACGACCAGTGGTGCTCCCCCGAGAACCCCTGGACATCCGCCTATGTGGTACTATTCCAGTAATCTGGCTATGGCTGCTGTGAGGGGATGCACGTGCCATAGGTACCACACTCTCCTGGTCAATGCCAACTGTATGCTGTCCCTCAGCTAAGGCCATTGGTGACGAGGGATGTATTGGCAGTATGAGTGTGCACATAGATGGGGTTGACCGCTGTGTACTGTCGATTGGTGGACCAACGACAGACCCTGTCAGACCTTCCTGTGCCACAATATATGTCAGCACCTGTGGAAGGAAGACAGGAAACACACTTTACAATTTGTACGTGATGTTAGCACACATGCACACATGAACACATGCACACATGCACACATGCACACATGAACACATGAACACATGTACACATGAACACATGCACACATGCACACATGAACACATGCACACATGAACACATGCACACATGTACAGAAATACACTGCTCACCACAGCACATACACACACACACACACACACACACACACACACACACACACACACACACACACACAC
The DNA here is from genome assembly GCF_019279795.1 of Protopterus annectens. Classification (NCBI taxonomy): domain Eukaryota; kingdom Metazoa; phylum Chordata; order Ceratodontiformes; family Protopteridae; genus Protopterus; species Protopterus annectens. The sequence goes on from NC_056746.1 coordinate 905,863,304, forward strand.
ACACACACACACACACACACACACACACACACACCAGCAATCCAACACATACACAATAGTGGGTGATGGTGGGTGACAGTATCACAAGGCAAACAGTCACCACACATGTGTCAGCATGCAGAATATGTGTTGCTCAAGACCATGCAGTGTAAGTGTAGACAGCCCTATCTAATGCCATTATACATGGTTTTGATGCATGTGTGTAGTTGTTCAGTGATTGGGTACACCCTGGAACACAATGTGTACATGGGCACAACATTGCTGTGCAAGTATTATCTGCTCTGCAATGTCATGTGCACCATCACTCAATGGTATACATACCATGGCTGCATGTGTTATCTGTGTGACACAGAGTGCCATGTCTGATGACAGAGTCTGTGTCCATAGCACATAATAGTGGGCACAGGTGTAGCAAATGCATGCAATGTACAGACATGGGATGACTGGTGCATGTAGACGTGAAGGAATCCCAATGCTCGACATGGACATTGTACAGTGGTTATGGTGAGTGTGGGACATATTGCAGATATGTCAGTGCCAGCCATGACATGGCATGCTACACGACTGCAACATTAAACACCACACATACCCAATGTGTGTCATGTGACCTATACACACAATAGCATTCCAGGACATATATGTGACTCTTTGTACAGATGGTGACTGCTGTGCAAAATGTGTATACTGGCATATGTAAGCACACACACAACATGCTATGCTAGTGTGTATAGGTGCATATGTTTGCACACACAGAACAATGAGTTGCACAGCAAAGACCGCCATGTGTAATACTGTGGTCACTGTAACCAGATGGGGTGTAGTACCATGTGCCATCATCATGCATCTTGTGGTCACTCACGGCTACTACTGTGTGAAAGACCACCGCCTAGCACGCTGTACCTTGAACTGCAGTGCCATGGCTATGTTCACTATTACACAGCCACTTTGTACATGGGTGTATGAGGTGCCCAATAGGGAGCATTGCATAACATGAATGTGTTATGTGTTGAAGAGTGTTGCACAGCTCCATGATAGGCATCTACCCCTGAGGTACATCATGTGTGTGTGGATGACATGTGGGATACTGAAGTGTGACCTTACAGAGGGTGTGTGGTTATGCCATATGTAGCATGTCTCTGTGAACTGCATGTGATAAATGTGTTATGTTGTGTACAGGTGTTGCAACTATGCCTATCCAATGTGCAGTACGGGGTTGCCACAACTGTGTGTTATGCTCTGTGTATTGCATGTCATTGAGGCAGCTACTGACATTACTGAGCTGTGCAACGTCTCACAGCAAACATGCATGGCATGCATTATGCATAGGTGTGTTACGTGTACATGGCCTACACCTCACCTATGACATGCATATTTCATTACCAACATTGCAGGTATAACACACTCACCAGCATGGATCGGCTGCCCTGCTGTCACACCAGAGGGACCTACAAGAATATGAGAGAGTTTGTCAGTGGCCACAACTGTGGCATTGCTACAGTGGGTATGCTAAACTGCAGTACAACAACATTCAACAGTCACAGGTGTAGAGATATTATTCAAACTATCAGTATTGCACAACACTAGGCAGCAGAACTGCTAAACACACAGTACACATCTTACGTAGACATAATCTAACAATGCAGTTAACTGTAGTCTACAGATAGGGCATGTTACCTGCTTGCTCCAGGTGGATGTGCTGGGTGGCTCCAGCCTCCATTACAACATATGTCAGGGGTTGATGTAGCTGTTGTCCAGGAGCCGCCACACTTAGGAGCAGCTCCTCCACTCTGGTGAGGGGGGGATGAATGGCCACCCCACCACCTGTGCCAAACTGCTGTCTTTGGATATCAGAAGCACGCCGCCGGACTTGTCTAATTAAATCACTGCAGTGATGTTGTACCTGCTCATATGTCTGGTTATGCATGCCTATGTCATTTACCCGACAAACAAGTTCCTGCCACAGTGCAGTCCACTCCTGCTGGTGCTGGCTGCTTCTGGAGAACAGCATTGTGTACTTCTGCAATAGGCTTTGCAGTATCACCTCTTCCTCATCCGCTGTGTACGCTGGGTTGCATTGGTGGGCCATCTGGCTGAAAAAGATATGAACAATATGTGTGAGAGTGTCCTGTGGCACACTTTACACCTTTACCCACAGATATCATTTTACTGACATATATACCATCCTATTGTCTGTCAGAGGTTACACACGTTCAATACCACTTATTGGTTCTCAGGCCACAACTAACTAACACTGCCTGGCACACTCCATATATCACACCACTATACAACAGTACCCGACACACTGTTTGTGACACATTGCACAACCTCAAAACAGGGGTGTGTATCACACCAATGCACGGACAGAGATGTCATCCATTGCAATGGATGTAAAGTACAGGTACAGTAGTACCAATCAACCACCCTAGTCATTGATGCCATAGCCCTGCCTAACAGATGTGTACAGTTGTTACTATAGGTGGCATACTGCTGTAATAGAGTATATATGTTGCTGGATACACGTTTACCCTGTAACACACATATGACTGCAGCCATTGTACAGGCATAATTACACACACATCAGACAAACATACAATGCACCACTGTATGCCAACTCAGATAAGCATTACCTGTGTACCATACGGTACTGTGTGCCAGTACTTACACACCCTTATGCCTGCATTCTGTCTTCTGTGCAGACTACAGGAAACACACATGACAGCGTTTCCAAGCAATGTGAACACACATCATACTGTGCTGTTTAGGCCTACAGCTTCAGGTAGTACTACACTTCATACTGGTGATGGATTCACCAGCAGTACCACTCACTAAGCATACATATATTGTTTTAGCCTACAATGAGACACCACATTCGTCAATGGAGAACTAAGTCACATCATATGCCGTACAACTATGTCTGCCTATCAGTACATTACACATCAGTTGCTGTCCTCACAGCTAAGATAGGCACTACCTTGTCAGATACAACATCACACTAAGCTATCGCACCTTTACAGACCTTGCAAACATTCAGCGTTACACTTATTCAACCTCACATTGCAGCTATTGCATTAAGTACATGTGTGAGTGCATAGTGTCATAGGTAGGTAATATGCTATTGGCCCTAGGGCCTACAGCAGCCTAGCCATATGCTACCCTGACCTTTGACACACATGTACTTTGATTTCACTTGCCCCTGCCAACCAGAACCACAGAGGTGTTTTCTGGGATGTATTACCAATCTCCCACACAATCATCAGGGGTATTTATAACAACTGCTAAGGAGGAGCCTTGTTTTCCATTGCTATGTGGTCTATTAAGGTGTATGGCATATTTCTAAGATGGGAACCTATCCTTCCAGCATGTGCTGTTTAGTGAGCTGACAAGGTTTAGGGCCCTAGAGCATGTATCCCAGAGGGATTGTGATATGTTGCCATGGTAGTTGTCACCCAGCTATGGGTGTGACATACCTCTGTATGTCCGGCAGAGGTCACCTCTGTGTTGCCAGTATGCAATACAGTGTAGTTGTAGTTTTATGAGTCAGTCTACATAGGGCATCTGTTTGCGGCCAGTATTACCCTTTGGGAGGTATGTCTGTGGCCTGTTCACCTGGTGTGGTTGTCATGTGAAGTACATACCACACAGGGCATTGTGATGAGTAGAGGGGAACTCTACCCTATACTTCCATAGATGATACACCTGTTGTCATGACACATACCACACAGACAGATTACAGGTGTAGTGTGGCACTGTCTTCATCAAAGCGGAGGCTACTGTCCACCTGTGTCCCATGTTCCCTTATCACACCTTCACTGTTAGGTAGATCTCTACATATGTGGTAGTTAATGGGTACACTGTTTTCGGAAGATGGAATGGCACTGCAGTATCAACACTTGTCTACAGTCCATGCCTTGGTCACCACACACCTGTTGTGGTACATTTGACCACGTGTCTCTCTGTCTCTCTCTCTCTCACTCTATATGTATGTATATATATATATATATATATATATATATATATATATATATATATATATATATTATATATATATGCATATCTATACACATACATGTACACATCCATTACTGTACACATGGATGTACATATAGGCACATGTACAGTCCACCTTTCATGGTGGAGATATCACTTATGCGACAGTTGTGGGATGTACAGGTATGTGATTATATTGCACAGAGTTGTGCAGAATGCATGTGGGTGTCCTCAGCCCTTGTAGCATTAGCAGGCCTCACTGGCTGTAACACAGCAGATCTGTCAAATCTGTCCCACAGCATTTAACCACCACATGACATAGATCAACACTACCATAGCTGGCCTTAGGTATAGGCCAGCTGGGCGGCCGCCTGGGGCGCCGTTCTAGCAGGGATTCTTTTCCACTATTTATGTGGTGTAGTAAGACAAGGATGGGGGCACCAGGAAGTGTGGTAGGGGGCACCGTGGAGCCCTTTTGCCTAGGGCACCAGTTGACCTAAGGCCACTTCTGAGCACTGCATCATGTTTTCTAGGCCACACACTATGACCTACATGGATATATGCACATATCAACCTTCACTGACAAATATCTGTCCACCCTTCACTAACAGTTGCAGTATGTCCCTTGCCCTATTCACATGTGCAGATACAGATAGATACGTACTGCTGCCACACATGGATGATTTGCAGTGTGTAGAGTACTCTTCAGGAACATCTACTACATGCCAACACTTACATGTGAGTTACATACCTTACCTTTGTATTTCCCTGCTCCGTGTGTTATGGTTTTGTAGTTTTTTTTTTTTATTGGTGGTTTGTTTTGGGTTTTTGCCCTCTATTTAACTTTCTATCTCAGTTTCTCACTCTGTTCTGTCTCTGTCTCAGTCTGTGTCTGTGTCCGAGTCTCTCTCTCTCTCTCTCTCTCTCTCTCTCTCTCTCACTCTCTATCTCACAGCACCTGCAATGATATAATTGCATGTGTGGACTGCAGGTACAGCCTGCTTTTCTAGGTATCTGCACTTGTGCATGTGACAGCCTCTACACCAATTGCTGCCCACCATTCAGTAATTGCATGCAGCCTGCTGTTTGGTGATTGCATTACTCACTGTGATTGCAGCCCACTGCTACAAAATGCTAGGTTAGGTAGGCATAACCCTTTCAGCTTTCCAAGGTGGGGCCCATGCTTGTTTGCTCTGGACACCGTTGTGTCAGTCAGAAGGTTGGTATATGTCTCTTATCTGATGCTAGGGTTGTAGCCAGTTATATGCATGTTGTACTCAAACCTGAATGTTGCTGCTTCCAGTACACACATCTCAGTGTAGACATGTACGCACCCCTCCAAATGCTAACACAGGATACATGGGGGTATGTACTTTTTTCTCACTTACACAATTAACTGCCATACAAATGTGGTTATTGCACTGTATTCCTGTAGCACATGCAGTGTTTGTGAACTGCTATACTGTAATTATTACGTTACTCACTTCTGCACAGTTTGTTGTTTGTTTTTGTTGACATTAGCACAGGCTGCTCAACACAACTGGACATATTTCAGTACTGAGTATGCCAGCTACACCCTGGTTTTTGCCTGAATACACAGGTGTGTTGTACCTTTGGGTAGGGGTGCAGAACTGCAAAGAGCATTTTTTATTATCATGTGAGGTTTATCTTGCTGAACATGCAGGGTTGCTGTGTACCTGTTAGTCTATCAAAGCAAATAGTCCTTCTGTGTAGCTCACACCTGTGGACATATCCGGATGGTAGCTAGAGGTTAGCCTAGTATACTTTGTCTGTGCACCACACCAGTCTTTTCAGCAGTGGCACATTGGCATTGTCACAGTTGTTTACCAGCAGTACATGGCTACATCCTGTGATATTTCTGTGTTGTACTCCTACATAAGGGCATGCTTGTGGAACTCCTTCCAAAGCTATTTGCAGAGTGTGTAATAGCAGTAATGCTGATATGCCTGTGTGTTCCTGCCTCTGCCAGGCCTCACATACTCTCAGGTATATATTTGAACGGCCTCAGTGAAAGGTACATATAAGTGAGATACACCTGCAGGATATTACTGATATATTGCAGTTGAGACTTTATTGGGAATCAGACCATATGTATAAGTACACCTTTTCTGATGTGCATGCAGTGTCTACTCTAACCTACTGACATTATGCACTATGTGTGATTCCATGCTTGTCTGCCTACAGTTAGTACTTTTCAGAGTGATTCAGTGGGGCACAGCTAACATTGGTTTACAAATCAGGGACATCCCTGTAAATCAGTTACAGTTGGGGAGTCTGGCCTCTTCCCTATTCACCTTTGCCAGTATTTATCCTGGTCTGATACTATGTGTTGTCTGTAAGGTGCTACTGTAACATTATTCCCTGCTAGGATGGCTGGTTCTCCTTTCACAGTCATGTCATGCAATTCCACAACAACTGCTGGAAAAGACCTACAGAACAGGATTTGTGTTATAACATTCCTATTTTCCATTTACATTCATTGTAATGCATGATATATTTATGTGAGAAGCAAGTTATTTGTATATCTGCTGTGGCTTAGTGGTAATTCATGCAGTCTATTTTGTCAATGGTCTGGGGTTCGAGACTGTCAGAGGCTTTTTCTTTTGCTGTTCAGCAGAACAAGGGCCCTGCCATAGAGTGACTAAGGCACTTTTAAGCAGTTGTAAGTGGATTTGCGCGGGTTTGCGTGATGCTTAGCAATACTAAGCTAAGCGCACACATGCGCACACTCGCTTAAACCCGCTTACTACTGCTTAGAAATGCTTACTCCCGCTAACCCCCGCGCTAATTTCTTTTAAAGAAAAGAAAATGGGGAGATAGGAAAGTGGTGAAAAAGGGGGCAGAAAGAGGGACAGACAGTAGCTAAACAACTTCGAGATGTGCAGGATGGGTGTAGGGAAGGTCCATAGCTGCCCATTTCTTTAACAGCAACAGCCGTGCATTTGCAATGAACTTGGAGTGAAATTTGAAACCTTCCACCCCTGGGAGAGGGGTGAGGACAACAAAGTATGTTGTACTGTCAATTCTAATTATCAGCTTACATGTCCAATGGACATGTGTGTGAAATGGGCAGCTATGTATGGGGCGTCATTTTTTTGTGGGTACAGATTGCCTTTTTTTTTTTTTTTTCAGATGAGAGTGGGAAGTAAGGTAGAGGAAGTAGGTATGTCCGGGGAGGTATGTTGGGAAGGTGAACAGACAAGACAAACAAGACGCATACAGGGGCGGTGTATGACACATGGGGTGGGTGAACACAATTGATGGGATCGGATGTTTGGAAATCGCAAGCCCATGAGCCCACAGATGGTAACAATGGAACTGAGATCCCCATCCATGGGCAGTCACCACTGAACTTTCACAGCCCCGAGGGTGGCTGTGCTGGGGGCTGCATAGGACAGGCAGGCTCACCCATGAGATGCGCCACTCTCGCCTCGAGCTGGCATAGGGGATCAGTGACTGAACGCTGGATCTCCCTATGCACCACAACCCGGACCCTTAGAAGGGTGACAGGTGGCCTTTCTCCGCCCATGCTTGCACAGGGGGGATGAGCCCCATCCCCTGCAGCGCTTCCACCTGAAGGTGGCACAGGACCAACGGAGGAGGGGGGGCCCGGGCTGGGCACCGGCCTGCTCGTGCCAGGTGCACTCGCCAGCTGAGGAGGGGCAGGTGGGTCTGCTGGGACTGGCCTTCCCATACGTTCTGTGATTAGGTGTGTTTAATTACAACATAAGCAAAACAGCATTCTAGATTAGTTGTAACAGCATGCAGTAATATTCTCATTAACCCAATACACCAAGGTTACAACAGTTGAACAGCAAGCATAACACATGCATATATTGAACCACAGTGGATATTCCAACAGCATGCAGGGATGTTTGGTAGCAACAGGCCACCTTGATTGTGGTGCTTAAACAGGGCACATGCATCAACGTGAATGCAAATATTTATAGAACAATAGGACATATGTCCCAACAAATATTTAAGATTACTCATATCCATTGAGGTGTGGAATTGCATGGTTTATGCACATACAGTAGGGTGTAGAAAAAAACCTTGGTTAACATCTTATAATGACCTTTTCATCTACACTACATTCCTAGTGATTGCAAGTGTATATTCCCTACATGCATTATTACACTTGCCACCATACATTAGGTTGTGTAATGGGTTTAGCTAGTTCAAAATATGCCTGACCTATATCTGACATACTAACTGTCCAGGATGCAGATGTTACTGCTACATATTTCTTGATTGCATTTATATTTCTTTATCTACATATCTGGGGTGTTTTCACATGACATTTTCACTTCAATTTGTACAGAACCCTGCATTTCTTGACACACACTCACATTTCTGGGGAAAAATAACATGCTACACTTGTGCCAGATTTACTTATTCATGCCAGCCAGTAACTGACTGTTGTGGACTGTATTTATGTTTCACAGCTACTAGCACTTCCATCACCCACTTTATATGGGACTGCACAACTCTGGGTCCCAGCACCTTTTCAAACAGTACTGTTTGTATAATGCAAGGGTACAACAACATTTCAAACTCTGTGACACAGACACACTCCGGGTTTTAGACCTTTATTAATGACATTACACACTTTTCCACAGGCTCACTCCTTTATTTGTTTTAACGGTGTATATGGCAGACATGTTCAAGACATATTATACCTTTATTAATAGGTTAGAACACTCTTTTTTCAGGCTAACTCACTTATTTTATATGACAGTGCCTGCAGAGATTTTATTCCAGACATATGTTACCTTTCTTGATGGGTTACTACACTCTTTTTCTGCCTCTCTGATCTTTTTATCTGACAGTACATGCAGAGGACTTATTCAGGCAATTTTATGGCTGTATTATTGGACTACAACACTTTCTTTCATGCTCTCTCCCATATTTTATATGACAATACATGCAGATAAATCACTAACCTGCCTGGTGGCACAACCTTAGCAGCCTATCAGCATAGGCTTGCTGATTCGCAGCATGGTCACCTGCAGCTGTAAAGTAAATGAAGGGATATTGAGACATACCTATCCATTATACATACCCCATTATCAATTCTTACATACTGCATTCCATGGCTACATACTCAGTTGTGGGGCATCCCTCATCCCATGGACCTCCTGTATCCATTGGTTCAGGTGGTCCTGCTTTCATCTCTTCAGGTCTGCATGGTGGTGACGGACCTGCTCACCAGTCCGTGGAACACCTGTGGCACTGGTGAGGTCACAAGCTAACCGGTTCTAAGCCTCTGCCTTGTACTCCGTCCCTTGGAACTAGCCCTGCAGGAGTCTTGACTCATGACGGTGGACAAGGAGCCAAACCATGTATTTTGACTCCTCGATGCCCCAACTTTGAACTCGGAAGTGAGTTCCCTCTCCGACACCAGACATCCTAACTGCAGATGTGAGCTACAATCAGTTATGGCGTATATTCCCACCTGTGGGGCTTAAATATGCCGCATTTCCCGCACTTTTTTGTGATTGGCCATTTTGTAAAATTCTCGGCTGACTGCAGACCTGCTTAGTAATGGTTAAACTACCATTAGTAAGTATATGAATGTTAACAGTGGCTGTTTCCCCTATGTTGTCATGGCTTAGTGGTTCTGTACTTTGCTTCTGATGCACATAGTCCTGGGTTTGAACCTTGTCATTCATTTTATTTTCATACTGTCCAGACAGGCTAGGGGGTGTGGCTGCATTTAAGCAACTTTGCTCTATGTTGCTCCTTGGTGCCCTACGGTGCCCTGGTTGGCACGGCGCACACGTCCACACAAACACATTGCGCTGGGTAAAGCACTATTAAACTGTGGGCAGCTCTATTGCGCTGGGTGAAGTGCTATTCAACTATGGGCAGCTCTATTGCGCTGAGTAAAGCGCTATTAAACTATGGGCAACTCTACTGTGCTGGATGAAGCGCTGCTTAACTGCAGGCAATTTTATATTGGGATCCTTTAAAATATTTATTTTGTTCACTGATACGTTGGCCATTTCACTGCTTTTTAGTTCTGTTTAAACATATTTGTTAGGTATTATTCCATATACTGATTTAAAAAATAAATACGAAAGGGAGTGGTGGGACTTGAACCGTGAATGCCTCTTCTTTGTGCGAACGCTCTACCATTATGCTATTGCTATTTGGTGTGATTTGCATAAACATTCTTTCTTATGCTCTTCCATGTCATAATTGCTAACTGTAGCTAAGCAATGGGCACACCCGTGCACACACACGCAAATACGGACAGCTATTTTAGCAATTTAAAAAAAATTAATGTTATGCGTTTTAGAACTGTGATGGGGGTTTACAATATCAGACAGTGAGGTGTTGGGTTCAGGGCATTTGAGCGGACTCGCTCTTGTTTATTTGCTTTTATTTTAAACACTTGCAGGGGCGTGGACATTTAGACTGCTTGGCAGTTGGACACACCCCCTGCTTTCTTATTCATGGCCCTCTGACATCATACAATTTAATTGCAGCCTTCGAGTAAGACTTATTAAGTCTTACACAGAGGATTCGTGAATCCGGGAGTGTGTGTAAATGCCTGTCTATGGATGTGTTTAGGATCGCAGTGTAAACCATTATTGACCACAGCACAGGCTGTCAAATTGGAATGCTTGTTGGAGCTGATAGAATATACACCAGGTCATTCATATACAATGGGGTAAGTATACAGGCATTAGGAAAGTCAGGATGATCAAATTTTAGCTAATGTCATGGCTAAGAGCTGTCATAAAATTTGCACGTGTCCATTATAGAGAATCAATGTGTAGAAAAACTGGGATTGTTGTGTGGCAGCATTCCAGCCTGTGCTCAAGTGAATGATGCAGCAGTGTAGTGGGGTTAGTTGTTTTTTGGCAGCTGCAGTTTTACAGACTGGTCTTTGAGGACAGAAGTGAGATGTACAGAATGCATAATTGGCAAGGGAATGCATGTTTGGGGTAGCCTGCATTTCTGCAGGAGTGTTATGATAGTGGTGAGATGAATGGATCTGGCTGCAGCTCCAAGTAGTGTTGTGGTGTGAGTGGACCTCTGTGAGGCTGGCTACCATGAAGTGGTACAGAGGCTTGTCACAACTGTGCAGTAGTTTCTGCATATGCACATTGTAACCAAAAGCCAGCTTGTGGATACATCATGTAAGTGCTGTCTTGACTGCTGGTATATATGTAGGTGTATGCAATAATCTTCTCCTGTATTGACAGGTATTGGACAGTAATAGGCAGGTTTGAATGTTACATGTGACATCATGTGATGTGGATAATGCTGGCTGCAGAATGGATGAATATGACAAATGATTAGTGGCTGTTGTATTGTGCAAAGTGTGAAGAGATTGGATTGCTGTTACAAAAATATTGTTAGAAATTCACCTTGATAAGACTGAGTAATACATGGGATGATTTTGAGTAAGGTAAGAGACTTTTTTAGTCAGAGACTTGTCCAAACAGATGGTTCATGTAGTCAAACTGTTTGATATTGCCTGATAAAGGAAATGGACATTGCAATAGATAATTCCAATCTGCCTTGTGCAAGACTCGATACATATCTTTGTGTTGTTACATTATGTCAGCCGAGAATGTAAAGCAGAATTGTAAGCACTCTACAGACAGTAAAAAAATGTCTGGAAAAGTACTTGTTGAGTTGTATCGACCGATTGGTGATGACAGCGTAATTAGGTAGTGATGTGATGTGTTGTGTATGGTCCTTAAGATGGTAGGACAAATGCATATGCTCGTGTGACAGCTAATGACCAGAGGATATAAAGGCACACTGGCATTGTGCTCATAGTGACATGTCACCATCTAAGTTAAAAAACTGATACCACTTGTATCAGTTAACCAAATTATAGTATTACACAACATAGAGCAATCCTTCTTAAAGCTGTTACTGTACTGGTATAACAGTGGTTGGAGTTACAGATGAAGGGAAACCATTAGTGAAAGTCATTGATAAAGAACAGATGGATTAATGTTGCATGATGGTCTCAAGCATCCGATGACTTTTGTTTTGTGGGGCAGAATTAAAAAGACATGATTAGATTTCATATTTCAGTGCTTGTCTGGACTAGACAGGTGTGATATAATGTTGCAGTTACATTAACAGACAGTGTGAATGGCAACACGACCAACTGACCACCGCTGGTTTGTGTTGGTGGAATGAAGTACTACTTGGATTGATATTGCTTCTTGTTGACAAGGCCTATTTGTTTGGTGTGAGAGGCAGATAAACATAGCAATTGTATGCCTACAAAATCTTGTAGAAAAGACATGACAGTCAATGTAAGGCAGCACTTAAGTGACTATAGTACAAAGTCAGACTATTGAGATGGCACCATTTTGAGCTTTTACCCCCAGGCCTCCGCTGAAAATGTTCATCTTGTGCCCAGTCATAATAACCAGGTAAACAACTGGAAAATAAAATATATACTGCAGCTTGCAAAGAAATAGCAAACCTCTGGAGGTAGCCAGTAAAGTGAAGCAAACTAAACAGCCAGAGAAGCATGGAATTTTTTTTACACAGGACAAAATCTTTATTAATTACATCTGGTCACAGTAAATGTTAAATTTCAATATGTTCTTCATTACTAATGTACTAACACAGTGTATGGGAACATTGAAATTTGGTATGCATACTTGTACATTCTCCAAGACAAATGATGCTAAAGTGGTGTATTGCTTGCATAGTCCTCTGTTGTATTCGCACCAGGTACTTCTGGTGTACACTGCAGGAATAGAAAGATTAAAACATTGCCATGGCATCAAAGCTGGCAGTGCAACAAATTTGTAGTGACTTCACAAGTGAGAGTAGCTCTAAGCAAGCACTATGTGAAACCTGAACAAGCACCTATAATCATTCATTGCAGTTTCCGCACCTTGAGTCTGATAAACTATGGGCTGTTAGATAAACAGGACTAGCTACATATTGATGGATAATGGTGTATGGGCATGTAGGGTTGTTACTATACTGCAAAATTGCTTTGTAATAGTGGGGATTTTTGGAAGACATGAGCAAACACCAGTATATGACAGCAATAGTACCAATTGCACTGGAGGCTGACAAATGGATTTAGTAAGGCATTTTGTTCGTGCACATCAATATTTCAAAAGTCAGTCCTTGCAGTGTCATCTATTATCTGATTCAAGGTGAATTCACCTTGATGTTCTTGATTTAAAAAAGACTTTTTTGTGATAGGTGACATGTAAGCATTCAACAATGGCCACAGTCACTTCTGGACCCAACAAAAGGGAAGGAGAAATATAGTGATGTGGTTTGATATGTACAAAGAAAAATCCAGGGACACTACAGAAGTATTTTTGAAAGCCAACCAGTGGAGTAAAAACATATGTAGGCAGACATTGCATACCAACATACTTTGCAGATGTCAATCTCAATTTTGTAACAAGGTGGAAGCAAGTGATAACCTTGACACTTAAATTACTAAAGATCTAAACAACTGGTTCAGAGCCAAAATGTTTTATTCTGTAGCTCCTTGGTGCAAAACCTTCCAGGAGTTGCTACATAAACTGGATGTGAATGCAGTCAGGTAAGGCCATGGCTATAGTGCAGCAACAAAAAATGTCCCCTCTGTCAAAGGAAATGCTAGAACAAAGATTTAATTACATGAGTCAAGCACCCTGCTCAGTGAGATCTGCAATCACAGTACTTAACTTGTCAAATTACCCTCAGGACTTTGACAGCTAGGGAAGCTAAGTGTTATGGGGGGGGGGGAGAAGTAGATGGACTGGAATTTATTCTCTCACAAATTAGTGTCATTTAAACTTAATTAGGAAAAAAGGCAGCAGTAAACAGCAGTTTTGAGTGTGTTCTGTGACATCTGCACTGTTTCTGTTTTAAGTAGTCATTCAGCAGTAGGGAATGTTACTTACAAAGTACTGACTAAAAGAGAGCACAGTCTGTGCATGCAACATCTATGGAATGACAGGAGCTGTAGGCAAAAGGAGGCCTGCTGCTGCATTATGTAACATTTTTGAGACAAACATTGCATTCTGGGATACTGAATGGCAAACTGATTTATCAAAACCACGTCAAGAAGCTAGACCCCATGTGGTCAGAGTCTGGAATTACATATAAAAATATTTAAAATGCTGTAAATAATCCCAGAGTGCTGTTAAAATGTAGGAAACATCAAGCCATGATGAAATAAACATGTTTGAGTCTGTGGCTGCGGTACTCCTTTAATGGCTCTGTTGTTGGGATAAGTGACCTAACTTAATTACTGTGCCAGTCTTAGTAGATGTTGTGATATAACAGATGAGAAAAATGCAGGAAAAGGGGCAAATATAATTATTAAATTATGTTTTTTTTCTGTATGTGAAGTGCTTAGCCTTGGGTTACAGGAAAGGAAAAACACTTTTTGGAAAGAAAAATTTGACTTTTAGGTGGAGTTCTCCTTTAACACACCATTTGAATTGTTCAGCAAGATATTGTTTGCAAAAACATTGCAGCACCAAAAGGGAAAGTTATTAAGCCAACCATATCCTGCTTATGTCTTTATGTTTGTTGTACTCTTTTTTTATTGTACAGAGCATGAAAGGTTATGATTTAAAAAATGAGTAATAACATACATATGTTCCCATATGTCCCACAAAACATTGTTGCCATTCATTTCTGCACCTGCCTCTGTCACCCCTTCTCCAACAGTAAACTGTAACTGTGCTTCAACTGTGTTATTTAAATGTTGTGATTGTAATTCCTTTGTGGTGTGATGAGATAATGCTTACACGTGTAGGTAAATTTCAGACTGCTTTCAATGTTTCTAATCCAGCCATTAGCTTAGTGTTACTGTTTCTGGTACTCTATTTTATGTGTAACTGTTGATTACATATTGTTATAAGCCACCATTATCCTTTTTCTGTCATAAACTACTTGTCCCTGCCTCCATCTCATCCTGCCGATGTATCTTCTCTCTTCTGTATCATTATTCTTCCACCTCTTCTGCCTTTGCGAAATGTTAGATGCCAGGCAACAAATTTAACCAAGGCTAAATGGAAGTACACAGCTTATGACAATATCTTATGATTTTGTTTGCCTTCGGCCACATTTCTCTGCAGTGCTTTGTACTGCTGTGCTTAGCTATGTTTATTCAGTTTAATATACTTTTCCACAAGCTGATGAATTGACAGTACAGATTAAAGAGGTAAATAGGGTAATGAAAATTAATACATACATTCTTGTTTTCTGAAATGTGCTGAGAAATGTGAACTAGCAGAAGTACTACTTCTGACATGGTGTATTTGTATAATACTCAGATATAAATTGTGTTCTTGGAATGCTCTAAAGGTTCAAATCCAGATATATGAAAAATGTTTTAGAATGTTTTATATGACTCCTGTGGATGCAGTTTTGACTACACCTCCTTAACACATCATTATCCTGCTGGTAACTTAATGTACCTCCTGTCTATTATGAAGCCTGTCTTGTACAGATCTTGTATGACTAATTATGCTGATAAATCAAAAAGTAACAACACAAATATGTGCATAAATGACACAAGCACTTCTGTGTTATTATGTCTGTATTGTGCATTTTTGACACCAACTGTACAACTCTTCCTACCAACACTGTGTCATGCAATAAACCTCTGTGACTCAAAACTGTTTCTCTAACCCATGTTTCCACTACCAATAGCATGCTTGGCCCCTTATGTGTTTCATATAATACACCTGTAGCTTACATATAATGATTTACTAAATGCAACGTCCATGACAAATGAGTGAGTCATGACACCTGGCATATGACTGCAACACACGTCTTTTCTGTAATACATCAGATTAACACATGGTTGTATATGTATAATGCTTCTTTGCATGAAAGTCAGCACAGAGCAACACAGGTTACTGCTAATTGGCATTCTAAGTTCAACACTTCAAGATATGATTATGCATGCACTGTCATCAGCACTACTGCAATTCTGGCAGAGAGTAAATAAAAAAAAAAAAGCAAGTAATTATTGGTTTAGGTTACACAACCTTTGTATGTCTGTATTAATTTTTAACAGGTTATCTTGATTTCAGAGTGATGGTGACTTAATTATTTTGGTCAGTTAATGTGTGTCTGCTCTCCAATGGTTACACTTGCAACTTTGTTAAATCTTGGTTAACCTATTCACACATAATCCATCACTGTTATTCTGCAGTGCACTGTCCTGTGTAGGAGTTGTCTGTCTTGTCAATGCTCACTTGCAAGCATGAGACAAGACAAGTATGCAATCATCCTGGAATTAAGTGGCAGGAAAGTTTGATTGGTTTACAACTTTGAATTTCTTTGGCATCACATACTGTGAAACAGGTACATGTCCCTCACAGTAATGCAATGTATATGAAAGACAGTATCTAAATCTTAGTATAGAAGTATGTAACTACATGGGACAATCACAGTGTTGTTACATTGTCCTGTGTACACATATGCATTTGTTCCAAAATCTGTGATACACAGTACCATCTGTTACAAATGGTGAATTTTCAACAAGTACAAATGTACTTTTTCACATCCATAATTTCAGACTTCTGCTGTGGTGCTTGCAACTAATCTGTGCTCTCTAGATTGTGTAACTACATAGGTACGAGGTTTCATGGTCAACTTGTGAAGTGTGTGTGTGTGTGTGTGTGTGTGTGTGTGTGTGTGTGTGTGTGTGTGTGTGTGTGTGTGTGTGTGTGTGTGTGTGTGTCTGTCTTTTTCACAAGTAAAAAGAAACATGCAAGATCAACGGATCACTATCTGAAATACAAAACCGGTGAATAATTCAGGGATAATGCAAAACAACATTTATTCACTTAAAACAGACCACCATCTTCACAACATAGTACACAATCACATATCCAAGACATGCACACTATATTCATTACCCAATCCTGTTATTTCTTTGATTAATAAACAAGGAAAGCAGTAATAGTAGGCAGGATACATAATACATGCAATGTCTTTGAACTGTATAAAGGTGTACATGGCACAATGTGCACACCCCTCACATTCATTAAAAAGACATGGTGTAGTAGTCAATTATTCCAGGAGAAAAACTTTAAACACAGCATCCTTACACCACTTTTAACAAAAACATCCTCTCTGCAACACATGATGAGGCCATCCTGTCAAAAGTCTACTCTCTCCCCTTAAAAGTCAGACTTCTTATGTGGTACTTTATTTATTTATTTATTTGACATTTGTTAACCATGTTAGTCCAACTTGGCTAGTAGCCCATTTTCAGTGGAGACCTGAGAAGAAAAGCTCCAATAGAGACATTTACATTACAAACATTTCTAGCACATACATACAGAGTTTCAATACAGACTAAATTAGAGTAGTAATTACTTGCCCAATAGAGAATTATTATTATTATTATTATATATATATATATATATATATATATATATATATATATATATATATATATATATATATATATTATACATATGTTACAGAGAATACAGTAAATAGATATATAGAGGTTACAGAGAATACGGAAAAAAAGAAAAATATGGAGGATAAGTAGATGGAAGTCAGTGGAGAGGGGAAATTTAGTGGTGTAGTGGATTAGGTCGGGGCATGACAGGGACAAGTCTTAGTGTTAAGAAGGTAGAATTTTATAGGTTCATAAGTGTGTACTAGGCTAATGGCCCTGGAGCCTATATAAGCCTAGCCCAAGAAGATTCCTTGGCATCATGCTGCCCAAAGTTAGTTTCCAGTGCCCCTGTCAAGCAAGGCCACTGAAGTGATCCCAGGGATGAACTTCCTATTGCCCATCCACTTGTCAAGATTTCTCTTAAAGTGGGCCACTGAAATGCTCTGCTTGACGTGAATGGGAAGTTTGTTCCAGAGTATGGGAAGTCTCTGGGTTAGGAACCTGTCCATCCAGCATGTTCTGTTTATTGTGGTACTGATGTTTACCCTGGAGCATGTGGCATGGAGGGATTGGGATTTCTTTAGGTGTAGCATATCTAGCAGCTCTGAGTCAGACATGGCGTTGTAGGTCAGGCAGAGATCGTCTCTAAGTAGGCGATAAGAGACAGAGTATAGCTGGAGTTTTTTGAGACTGTCCATATAGGGCATATGTCTAAGGCCTAAGATCATCTTAGTGAGGTATTTTTGTGGCCTTGCCAGTTGTTGTACGTGTCTAGTGAGGTACATACCAAATGAGGTGTTGTACTCTATAACAGTTTTAATGAGGGATGAGTAGAGAGGGATTATGACCTCTTTCTTCCTGGATGAGAAACCTTTTGTAATGAGATGTGCCACATAGAAGGACTTTCTGACTGCAGTGGCAATGTGGTTATCAAAGGAGAGGTTGCTGTCAGCTTGTGTCCCCAGGTATCTTATCACACTTTCGGTGTTTAGTGGGCTACCACCTATGTGGTAGTTCATGGTCACCAAATTTTTCCCAAAGGGAATATCAATGCACTTTTTGGCATTGAGCTTAAGGCCATAGTTCTGGCACCAGTCATTGGTGTCAGTGAGGCCTTTTTGTAGAATGTCTACATCAGCTGGAGAATCAATAATGGCTCCCAGTTTGCAATCATCTGCGAACGTGGTCAGTCAGAGTCCCTTTGTGTTGGCTTCAACATCAGAGAAGTATATGCTAAACAGGAGAGGACCTAGGAGTGAACCCTGCGGGACACCACTTGTAACTGGTCGATAGATTTGTAGAGCTACTTTCACAGTGTGGGTTATATCAGTGAGCCAATTGGCAACCCATCTGATGACATAGGGGTTTATGCCTAGTTTAGTGAGTCTATCTATAATTCCTGAGTGAGGGATGGTGTCAAAGGCCTTGGCAAGATCTAGATAGGCTGTGTGAACTATCTTGCCCTCATCCACAGCTGTGGTGACAGACTTGAAGAAGTCTATCAGGTTGAACAGGCTTGATCTACCTTTCACAAACCCAAACTGCGTGGGGTCCAGAGTTTGGAGATTCTCTATATCCTTATTTATAAGGTCCATGATCATGCGCTCCATAGCCTTACATATCAGACTCATCAGGCTAATGGGGTGCTAGTTCCCAGGATCTGTAGTTGCTCCCCCTTTGTGGAGTGGGATGACCATAGCATTGTACCATTTGGTAGGAACAAAGCCCGAAATTAGACTGTGATTGAACAGGGTAGTCAGGTGTGGTGCCAGTTCACTTTGTAATTCATGTAGAACACAGCCAGGGATATTATCAGGTCCCATGGAAGCTGTATTCTTGGCTTTGGACAGTGCATTTTTTACCTGTGTAGCTATGATAATAGGGACTTGGCATTCCTCAGGTATTATTATAGGCCCTTTAGTGGGTGAAAGGGGGGTAAAGTTCGCACTGAACCTGTCTGCCAATATGTTGGCAATATCAGTTGGTTCTGTATATGTATTGCCATTGTGCTGTAACTCAGAGCAGATCTGAGTAATGCCATGTAGATTCTTGACATAACTATAGACTGCCTTGTGGTTGTCTTTAGAATCTGCAGCAATTTTGTTTTTGTAGCTAGCTTTAGAGGATTTGATGACGGATCTCAGTTTTTTGTTGAGGTTGACAAGGGAGTTTTTCCAGTCTTGGGACTGCACCCTTTTCTGCAACAGTTTTTTCCTTCTGTTGTAGAGTTTGTTTATGGTGGGGGACCACCAGATTGGCTTCCTTTTTTTGGAGGAGAGTGCCTTGGTTCTGTTTGGTATGGCCCGTTCCATGCATTTGTGTATGTGCTTAAACAGTGCATTGGTGTATGATTCAGTCATGCACCTATTTTCCATTTGCACGGGTGTCGTGTAGTTAGCCACCTCTGTTTTTAGAAGTCCAAAATTGGCTTTGGAGAAGTTTTTTTTACAGTGGTTTCCTTTGGGGGGGGGTGAGAGTGGGATGTGGATATCCATGGTGATTAGCTTGTGATCAGATCTGACCAGGGAGGAGTTGATTACTGGTGTAGAGCAATGGTTGCCCATGTTAGTAATGACCAGGTCAAGGATCTTTCTACCCCTGGTGGGGGTATGAATGACTTGGTCCAGGGTGTTGGAATTAATGAATTCCAGAAAACATTGAGCAAGTGTGTTGGTACATGAGTAATTTTCCCAGTTAATGGAGGGTAGTTAAAGTCTCCCAGTATAAGGATATTGGGTTGTACCCTAATATTTTCCAGTGTGTTTAGGAATGTGGAGTGGGAATCTTGGGACATGATGTGGGATCTATAGCAGGCTACAACCTGGATTGCTGTTTTACTCAGTGTTAGTTGTACCTGAAGTATCTCTGATGTGTTATGTTGGGCTACTAGTCTGGAGGTGTGCATATCCTTTATGAATATGGAGACACCACCGACTTTAGTGCTTTGGTCCAGGTTTAGGGGCAGAAAAGTGTGGTATGAATTATAGCCTGGTAGTGATGGGGTGCACTCCGGAGCCTTGAACCAGGTCTCGGTCACTGCACAGATGTCGATGTTCTCCATTTTAAGGTGTGCTTCAAGCGAGTGCATTTTGAGATTTAGACTTCTAGCATTGAGTAGCATTACCCTCAAATTTTGTTTGTTTGTAGCTGTTATGGTGGTAATTTTGTCTTCAGGACATTGCCTAAAAAAAGCACTATAGGGGTGGTAAGAGCCTTGGCCAGTATCTGGAATCCCTGGGGTGACAGGTGCAGGCCATCTCTGGTGAAGCATCAAGGTCTGTTGATCATGTCATCCCAGGCAGACAGATACTGGATCCCCTTAAAATGACACCAAAAACTTAGCCAATTTTTGAAGTCAATCATTTTATCCTTATACTGTGGTATCATTCTGGGTGAAGGCAGGATGCTACTCAGAGCTAGGGTTCTACCTTCCTGGGCTACAAGATCCAAGTGCTCCTTTATGTCTCTTTTCATGTAGTCCAAGGAGGTACATCTCAGGCCATTCACACCAATATGGACAATGGCAGAGTCATATTTATACCTGGTGTGGAGTGACCTAAGTGCATGCATTATGTGGCAGATGTTGGCACCTGACAGGCAGCTGACCGTAACTTTCTCCTTATTCAACCTAGTGAGTGGGATATCAGTGTGCCTTACTATTGAGTCACCTATGACTAGTGTATTAGGTAAGTTGTTTTGCCTTATGGGCTTTGGTTGAGTGGCACACTGTTTGTGTGAGCTATGTGTCTCATGGTTTGTGCTGGGATGTGGTGGTTGTTTGCATTTCTGCCTCAGAGGTCTCTCTTTGGGCAGATTTTTATTGAGAGCCTCCGCAAAAGTAGGTGCGTGTTTTGTGTTACTATGTGAGGGCTGTGGTGGTGTATGTTTTGTAGGGCTATGTGTTGAATGTGGTGTGGTGCAGGTGTTAAGCTTCTCTTGACTGGCCAATCCAGTCTTGGCTGGAGAGTGCTTGGCTTCCAATTTGGCTATATATGTGCATCTCTCACAAGTCATAGTGTTGGGAGTTAAGAGGAGAGGGTTGTCTGTGTACATGAGGCAATTGCTACATTGCCTCAGGATGCCCAAGTTCACCAGGTTGATACGTGAAAGCACAGGGAACTGACCTTTAGATGTGCCTGGATATGAGCTCAATATATTAAGTACTGAAGCCTTTCACAGGAAAAATGTCAGTCAAAGTGTCTGAGTCTGTACACAACACTGTCAAACACTTGAGGGAAAACTAATACGTAGACCCTGAAAATTTAAAGATGAAGTATTTAGGCAGATTTTCTAAAGTAAGGAAGAAATCAAGCAGTACTTACTGAAAATAAAGAATTAGCTTGTCAAGAATGATAAAAAGAGGGGAGTCGTATGAATGGCTGCTGCCTGGCTACTACTAATGCTGGTCTCAGCACAGCTTCACTCTGTTGGGATACAATACTCCTTTGCTTCTTCTCTCACCAGAAGCAAAATGTTAGCACCAATCCCAAGAAGAGAAGCAGGACATGGCCTGTTTGGTGATTCACAGTCTTGTCCCAGATGATGCAAGGGTCTGCAGGCTTCTAGCCTTTTTCTGGTAGATGCCTCAAATAGCAACCAGACCAATCAGGTATGTTAAGCAGAGACACTCACTTTCCAACCAGAAAGAGTCAGGAATCAATGCACTCTGCTCCTACTCTCACCAGGACCAGAATATAAGCACAGATTCCAAGCTGTCACCTATAAAGCAGTTATTAAGCTTTCTGGTGATCAGCAGTCTCCAGGAAATAATGTAACTGCACTGCTTCTCTCACCAGGAGAAAACAGAAGCACTAATCCCAAGATGACTACTGAGAGACAAAATTTGGGCTTTCCAATAACTGGTGGTCTTGCAATAGATGCTTAAAGGTAAGATAAAAAATGGTTTATCCTAAATACTGTAGTGTGCCCTAAAGGAATTAGATGTGAAAGTAGGTAACTTAAGTTTTAGCTGTACAAAAGTTAAGTTTTAGTGGATATTCACTATTTTTAAAACAGCAAGATAGATTGAAAGGGGGTAGTCACTTTTTTATTCTGGTACTATGGAATACAGTAAGATGGTCAATAAATTTAAATAGTTGAAGAGGAGTGATTTCACAAAATGATAATTTTGTGCTTACTCACACCAACCAGTAAAAGCAGAGAGGAAATGAGATAGATAGTCAAATTAACATAAGGGGCAGGCAACTAGAAAGACAGTTGTGTTTAAGAACACAACAGTAACCGGGTAGGAAGGTGGGAAAAATTTCTATCTGACTCACAAGAGACAGAGCTGTGGTGTCGTTTCAAGTTTTAATATGCAGTTAAAAGCAGAATACAAGTAAAACACAGTGTAAAGAAAACAAACACAGTATACAAAATAGAAAAAAGGCAATAAAGTAATACAGAATACAACAAATACAAAGCAAACTAACCTTTCCCTCACAGCAAACTGTAGCAGAGTCTGGGTGAGCCTTTCCAGTATAGCTCTGAAATGTTTCCTTTTTGAAGTGTTTGGGGTGGGGAATTGATCTGATGTGGGAGGGGAGTTTGTTCCAAGTTTGGGCTATGGAGGATTTGTACAGTAGTTTGCCAGCAGTTTTATTGGAGTGGTAGATGTTCAAGAGTAATTGGTTGGAGGTGTGTAGAGTACATTGAGAGGTATAATAGGATACCAGAGAGGAAAGGGTGGGGCAGGTGGATGGTTTGTATACTATATCATGTAAGATTTGTAACTGAGATAGCAGAAGTTGTTGAGGGAATTGAGTTGGTGGCAAATCTGGCTACTTTGTGATAGGTTTGCTGGAGGTTGTGGTTTGTAAGTTGGTAAGGATTGGGGCAATGTAAAGGAGGGAGGAGTACAGCCTGAGTAAGGGAGAGTCTAGCATTGGGAGTAAGGAATTTTCTATTTCTGTATAGGAGACCTAGTTTTTAGTGACTTTTGCTTTGTAAGACATGTAAGTTAAATTTGAGCTCATAATCTATGATGGTACTAAGGAGCTTAGTGTGTGGTTCAGGTTCAAATGATGGTGTTGTTCAAGGATGTGATGTGAAAGGTTGACTTATGTTGGGAGAGAGGATGAGGGAGGAAGAGCAGGAGTTTATTTTTTGGGGGGGTTAGGATAAGTTGATTAGCAGATAGCCATTTTTCAGTGGATAGAATGGCATCTTGAGTTTGTGTGTGGAGATCAGAGATATTTTTTTGGAAATAGAGATGTAAGTCGAATCTTCAGCATATTGTATAAGAGAGGATAGTTTGCAAAATGTGTGAAGATCATTAGTGAAGATGTTAAATAGAAGGGGACCCAAGATGGAGCCTTGGGGTATGCTAGATGTAATGGGAAGTGAGGAGGAGCAGGAAGAGAGCCAACAGACAGATTTTTGCCTGTTAAACAGATAACTGGTGAACCATTGAAGTGAAGGAGTGGAGAGGTTGAGGTTAGCAAGTTTAGATACAAGAATGGGGTGGAAGATGGTGCCAAAGGCTTTGGATAGGTTGAGGAAAAGGCAGGTTATGAGTTGGTTGTTATCTCTGGCCTCCGCTATCTTGTGGGTAAAAGATAAGAGGGTGGTAGTGGTGCTGTGGTATGGCTGAAAGCCATGTTGAGTGGGAGTGAGAAGGTTTTCCTGTAGGAGAAAGTTTAATAGTGAGTATGGATGCATTTTTCAAGTATTTTAGATAGTGGGGAAAGTATAGCTATGGGTCGGTAGTTGGACAGGTCAGTAGCATTTCCTCCTTTATGCAGAGGGATGGTAAAGAAGGATTTCCAAATGTCAGGGACTGTAGCTTTTTGGACCGATCTATTGATTAGTAGGGATACAGGGAAGGCTATGGATTCACCAGCTAGTTTTAGGAACTGTGACTAATACTGTGCTCTGTAAATTACATAACTAGATAGGTAGGAGGTTCAACGCCCAACATGAGACTTGCGTGTGCATGTGTGTAACCCTTGGTGCTGTAGCCACTTACCCTTAGGAAAATGCATTTAACTTTGCACACAACTTCCTTATCCCACTTTTAACAGAAGCATCCTCTCTGTAACACACTGATGAGGTCATCCTGTCAAATGTGCACTGTCTTGCCTTAAGAGTCTGACTACTTCTGTGGCACTTGCAACTAATACTCTGCTCTACAGATTGTGCATCTAGATAGGTAGAAGGTTCAGTGCTCAACATGGGAAAGGTGTGTGTCCCCTTCTCTTGAGGGGAATTCATTTCAATTTACATGCAGCTTCCTGAGCTCACTTCATATAGAAACATCCTCTCCGCAACACAATGATAAGGTAATCCTGACAAAAGTGCACTTGCTCCTCTCCAAAGTCTGACTTCTCCTGAGGTGTGTGCAATTAATACTGTGCTCTATAGATTGAGTAACTAGATAGATAGGGGTTCAATGCTCAACATGGGAAACTTGTGTGACACTTGGTGCTGTATTTTCTTCCTCTGTGGAAAATATCGTTAACATTGCACACAGTTTCCTTATCCCACTTTTAAGTTTAACATCTTCTCTGAAACACATTGATAAGGTCATCTTGTCAAAAGTTCAGTCTCTCCCCTTAACAGTCAGGCTTCTCCTGTGGTGCTTGTCACTAACATTGTGCTCAACATATTGTGTAACTAAATAGGTAAGAGTTCTCATGCCCAATATTGGAGTGTGTGTGTGTGTGTGTGTGTGTGTGTGTGTGTGTGTGTGTGTGTGTGTGTGTGTGTGTGTGTGTGTGTGTATTCAATACTTTGTTCTGTACCCACTTCCTCTGAGGATAACTCATTTCACTTTACACACAGCTCCCATATTCCACTTTTTACAGGAACATCCTGTCTGCAACACAATGATGAGGTCATACTGACAAAAGTGCACTCTCAACTTTTAAGACTCAGACTTTTCCTGTGACACTTGCAACTAATACTGTGCTCTATAGATTACATGCAACTACATAGGTAGGAGATTCTATACACAACTGGAGGTATAGAGTCAGGTGAGCATGCCCTCCAAAGCAGCCATGCTCAGTCATTTTCTACTCTGCAAAAGCATTTTAAACTGCTAGATACTACTGTCCCCCAATCCCACCATTCACAAACACATCTGTGCAACCCACTGATGACAGCATTCTTTCTAAGGTACACTGTCAAACTTGTCTGACTTCTCCCATGGTGCTTCTGTTTCTTACACTATTCTCTAAATTGTGTAAATAGATATGCAGGAGGCTTGAATACAGAAGTGATTCACTTCTACAACTGTGTGTGACTGTAAATGAATTCAGGATTGGTTTATACACATTTGCAGTGGCAACATTTACAACCCCAGATGGATGTAAAAGTCATTTTGCCACAATACTTTGCTGATGTCATCCATTCATACATACTATATGCCTCACTTGTACAGAGGATTCCCTGTGGTGCTGGCTGCTGATATATGGCTGCATACAGTGTGTAACTAGATAAGTAGGTGGTTTGAGTCCATCCTTGCTTAAATAGTATGACTGTGATTACTGTCTTATAGAGTTGGCTTCCTCACAACCATCTTTATGTTCTCTTCCAAACATAAGACGTATTTACAGCGGTACAGTGTTAAACTAGCAAATTCTAGTATCCACAGGGGAAATAACTTTTTGGCCACACAATAATTGCATAATGCTAACGCAACTGCAGTAGTTCACAGTTGTAGTGCAACTTCTCCTCTGCTGCATGACTTTGATACTATGCTTTGTACATTGTGTAACAACATAGTCAGGATGTCTAAGGCCATCTGTATGTGTGTATTTTACTCTCAGTCTGTGTAGGCATCTCATCAAATACAAATATGATGTGTAGCTGTACAGTGTTATTGTGCCCTTCAACCACGTTTAACATAAACATTCAGCTAATGAACAGTGGTGATTTCATCCATTCAACTGTGCACTGTCACAGCTGTACAGCAACATGTCATGTGGCTCTGGGAATTCAGGCACTAATCTGTAGCTTGTTATCTTAGATAGTTCAAATCCAGCATTACTGCTCAAACTACTTTGTGACAATCTTATTGTGACAGTATGTGTCACTAACAGTACTGTCAAACACATCTGCTGTGTACATGTATAGAAGCTGATTCTTCTCACAAAACGCTACAATAATTTCTTACACAACAATGCTTTTATTCAGAGTAATGATGACGTACTTACATTTTCCTTACATAAGTACTAAGTGTTATCCTCTGGTTTGAGGGAATGAGACAACATTTTGTTGCCTTAGTACAGCAATTGCAGGCACACATATCCCTTGCAGAAATAACATGATGATGACACTTCTACCGCAGTGCATTCATTCTCTACATCATATATTTTCTATAGTCAAATGCTCAGGTGTTCAACATTCACATTGAGTGACTGTTGGCATTGTGTGGCCTTATACTGTAAGTCATGAATTACATACACCAAACTTATAAATTGTACATGTACAGTGGGAGAGGCCTCCCCATCCCTTTTATATCAAAGAGATTGTTTATGACACATATATATGATCTAACAAGTTAACATAGGTGGAATGTCACACTTGTGGTAAGATTTTCACTGTGGCACTTGTGTTTCATCCATATTATTAGTTGGTAGAGTTACACAGCTTGCTGTTCAATTCCTGAAAAGGGCAACATTACCTAAATGTACCGATGTTACACAAATACCATTATATCTAGTTAATTGTATCAATTTTTATGTTGAACAATGATATATAATCACAGGTTGTGATTGTATGGCAGTGAAAATGTTCTTCACGGCATGTCATTCTGTGAGTGCTCCTATGGCATGTGCATTGAAAACTGACTTATATAGCATACCTAAAAAGTGGTTCAACTCTGGGACAGTGTTCCTACTACTCAATGTAAACAGATTCCTTGTCAAAAAAGTATTTATAGTGTACTGCTCACTGTTGTGTGGACAGTAAGTTGTGTAGCTCCATTTGTAGCTGCATTCTCACTGCACATATTGATTTTAGTCATTTGTGATAGCCCCTATTGCTGTCTCCTGTGGCAGATGTAATAAATACAGAGGTCTGTAAAGAGCCTTGCATCATAGGCAGGAGTTTGAATTTAATAACATCTGTCTGTCTGTCAGACAAATATCGTAGACAGCAGGGGCTTATACATAGACAATAGTTATGGCAGAGTCAGAGGGCCAGCTTTTTCAAGCAATTGTTCAACAAGGTAGGGCATCCGTACCCCTTATGATAGGAAAGTGCTGTAAGTCCTTCAAGGGTGTTCTTCATAACACAACCGATATATGTATTTCTGTGGTGTACATGATTGACATGCATCTCTCTGATATTTTTCCTGGCGTGTGTTCAAAAATAATATGGTGCAAAGGTTTATTATTTCATTCTTTGCACACAGGCACTACTTATTTTCAAAATAATTATGATTTGTATTGCCTGTCTTCATCCAAACATTTCTTTATTACTGCAGTTATTTTTGTCATACTTGAAATTACTAGTGGATAACTTGTATTGTAATCATGAAATGTCATCTGATCTGTGCTGTCATTTGTCAGTTATCAGTGTTAAGTTTTAAGTGTTATATTACCATTTAGCATTTACATAACTATATAACACCTGTGCGTATATTGCATGTTTATAGGTAATAAATCCCTTTCCTATTGGTGCCACTGACATTTATTTGCAAAAATATGTCTATTTCTGATGTGCATGGCATGTCAACTGTAAGGTTCATTTGCTCTTGTGTATACATGCTGAGGTGGGGAATACAGCAGTGATGCTGATTTGCATACATATATTCCCTGTATATACATCTCATATGCAATAACGGCAGTCTATACATTCATCCTATAATGTTTGTTCTGTCTTTGCTATTATCTCAACCCAGCATTTTATTAACACATATATCACATTAACTCCCCTTTGTTACATTGCAGCTTTATATCCCTCTCACATCCTTTGTGAGCATGACCATTTTCAGTTATGTGTGTAAGTCATGTATTGTCATTGAGTTTAATTATCTTTACAATACTATGGCAGAATGTACGTTAAAAATTTTTCTTTGACACTTCAGCACATTTGCCTGCCGTAGGTCTATATTAGTTCATCAAAGGTTCACTTCAGCAAACCTCCTTTCATTGAACAAAATACATTGAACATTCAGATCAGTGAAGGATTTACACAGGGAAAGGAACTAGTTGGCCAACACAAGGAACATTTTCCCTTTTCCCCACTGTAGTGCGATCTCAGAGTTGGTTTATATAGTTAGGGGGTGTGGGGGACACTACCCTCACTTTGGTGGATTTAAAATATTCTGGTGTGTGTTACAGGGAAATGCTGGGCAAGTAGTTACTTTCCCTGTGTAACACATTCAGTAAAGTGAACATTTGTTGAAGTGAATGTTTGATGATTTTTGTTCGATGAACAGAGGCTCACTGAAGTGAACCTTCAATGAACTAATACAGACCCGCCTGCAGTACATGAGTACACTATCCATTTCTCCTCCACTCTTAATTACTTATGCAGTACAACCAATAGTATTTGTGTACAATTCCCCCATTTCACTTCCCCTCGTTCAGAATTCTTTCATTGTACTTGCCCTTAATATTTCTGACTACAGTGCATATTCATATATTAGGTTTGCCTAGAGACAGGATGTTTTGTTTATATTCTGTGCCTGCAAGAACACTATCGCTGGCCATGAAAAGGTGCTTGCAAATGTGTAGGCACAATGAGCAGCATGCCTATTCAATTTAGGAACTGCAAAGTTCAAAAATGGTGTGTTACTAGCCGTGTGTTAGTAAGCCAACAAGCTGTGTAAAGTCACTTCCACTTTTCACAAGATCAGCCTCCATTGGTGTGGCAATCCAGGAAACTCAAGTAACCGAAATGTCAAGCAGCTGCTGGGAATCCATGCTGCACAGGAGCTCGAACTCAACCAATTCTCTGCCACGAAGTGTACACTGAAAAAATGTATTACCAAATAAT
Organism: Protopterus annectens; assembly: GCF_019279795.1. Classification (NCBI taxonomy): domain Eukaryota; kingdom Metazoa; phylum Chordata; order Ceratodontiformes; family Protopteridae; genus Protopterus; species Protopterus annectens. The sequence goes on from NC_056746.1 coordinate 905,892,627, forward strand.
TACTACTGTACTGGAGGATCAGTAAAAATGAAGCACCACCCTGTTGAGATCAATAAAACACTTTAGTTAAGCATTTCATATAGAAACCTTTGAACTTTGTCAGAACTAAAGTTCATTTAACGTCACCAATTAATATAGTCATTTCAACAGTCAAACACCAATCAAGTTAGTTCTTTGAATTACATGTCCTAAAACATTTAAATCAATTAAAAAACACACCACTTACATATATATATATATATATATATATATATATATATATATATATATATATATATATATATATATATATATATATATATAGTGGATATAAAAAAGTTTACACACTCCTGTTAAAATGCCAGTTTTTTGTGATATAAAAAGAATGAGACCACAATAAATAATTTCAAAACTTTTACCACCTTTAATGTGACCTATAACCTGTACAATTCGATTGAAAAACAAACAAATCTATTAGGGGAAAAATATAAAAAACGTACAGTATGCTGGTTGCATGTGTGCACACTCTTAAACTAATACTTTGTTGTGTGTGCACACTCTTAAACTAATACTTTGTTGAAGCACCTTTTAATTTAATTACAGCATTCAGTCTTCTTGGGTAGGCATCTATCAGCATGGCACATCTTGACTTGACAATATTTACCCACACTTCCTTGAAAAGCACTCCAATTCTGTCACATTGTGAGGGCATCTCTTATGCACAGCCCTCTTCAGGTCACCCCACAGATTTTCTATTGGATTTAGGTCTGGGATCTAGCTGGGCCATTCCAAAACTTTAATTTTCTTCTCGTGAAGCCATTCTTTTGTTGATTTGGATGTATGTGTGGGGTCATTGTCATGTTGAAAGGTGAAATTCTTATTCATCTTCATCTTTCTAACCGATTTCTGAAGGTTTTGGGCCAAAAGTGACTGGTATTTGGAACTGTTCATAATTCCCTCCACCTTGACTAGAGATCCAGTTCCAGCTGAAGAAAAGCAACCACAAACCATGATACTGCCACCACCATGCTTCACCATGGGGATGATGTTCTTTTGGTGATGTGAAGTGTTGTTTTTGCATCAAACGTACCCTTTCAAATTGTGGCCAAAAAGTTCAACCTTGGTCTGAGCAGACCAACACACATTTTCCCACATGCTTTTGGGAGACTTGATGTATTGTTTTGCAAATTTTAGCTGGGCCTGGATGTTTTTCTGTGTAAGAAAAGGCTTCCATCTTGCAACCCTACCCCATAGCCCAGACATATGGAGAATACGGGAGATTGTTGTCACATGTAGTACACAACCAGTTGTTGTTTGTCTTTTCGGCTTTGCCCAGTTAGGGGTCACCACAGCGGAACTCCGGTCCGCTAATGATTGGCAGTAGATTTTTTTTATGGTGCCGAGTTGCCAGCCTGACGCTCAACCTTCAGCGAAGGCACGCCCATTCACGCATGTCTTTCGGAGACCAAAAAAGAACACTTCACGTCCCAAGGATGAAACGCCAACCAGAGCAGTTAATAAATCCTTTATTGGAAAGCCACCACACTTAAAAACAAGCGCTTTCGCTCGGTACAATACCGAGCTTTTTCAAGTTCGTTAAAAGTGCAAAATATTCAAGTGTTATATACCAAACCTGCATCACATAATATGCTTAATTAATTAATTAAGTCATTAAATCATTAAGATGTTAAAGGAATATTCATGAATTAAACACCAAAGCATGAAGTTTGAATACTGATTCGTATATAACATAAAGAATAAAATGCAGTGAGTATAATCTAAAAAACATTAAATAAATACATAAATATGTGTGAACCATAAGTTATAAAACACTTCTTTGATTAAAAAACGTGCATTCAACCACAATTAAAATGTGGTGAAAAATTCATCAACCAACTTAAACAATCTCTTGCTGTTCAAAAACTAAATATTACACAATTACTTTTGTGGTTTAAGTTGTTATTAAAAATAATAAATATTAAGAATAATAAATATTAGGAGTAAAATGTTAAATAGTGGCTTATGCCAAAGCTTAAACAAAAGATGTATGTGTGTGAAAGAAATATAAATAAGTATATATGTAAATAGATGAATTAAAAGTATTTGATAACTAGTGCATGTAATAATGTGTTGCACAAAGGTGTACATTGGTCTCATCATATAAAATGCAATTAAACGAAACTAAAATAGACAAGGGTGACTTAAAGGCTATAGTCGGGCAGTCCTTAGCTTCAGGACACTACTGATGTTTATGCTATCATTGAGCCCTGGTGGTTTACCTGCATCCAGTCTTAATTGCCACAAAAGTTCTCGGTACTCAAGTGTAGTCTCCCAGTCACCACCTCTAGCCTCAGGCAAAACTTGTTCTAGCACCATAAATTTAATGCTCATGTTAGGACAGGAAATTGTGTGTTTGAAAAAGGCATTAGTTAGTTTTTGTTTAGAGATGTCGTATAGATGTTCATAAATGCGCCTTCTGAGGGGTCTTTCTGTCTTTCCAACATAGAACCTTGTACATACTGTGCATACCCCTAAATAGACTACCCCTTTTGTTGTACAGTTGGAATAACAGCTAGATTTAAAAAGAAATTTCCTAGATGGAATGTATAAATTACAATCATTAACTATAGCATCACATTGTTTACAGGCGCCACATTTGAAGGTGCCTAATTTACGTCTGTTTGTTGTGAAAATCAAACTGTCTTTCTTCTCAAACAGTTGTTTAAGATTGGTGTCCCTTTTCCTGACGAAACTAGGTTGTGCCTGTACTAGCTCATTAAGTTCATTGTGCAGCGTAAGTATAGGCCAGTGTTTCCAAATAACATTCTCGATCTCAGGAGAATTGAGTGAATAAGTATAAATGAAACTGTTGTGCTGCTTTAGACCACTATCTGTTGAAGGAACTGGGCTTAAAGAAAGTCCAGTGCCTAATAACGGGGGGTATTTGGTGTATCTGTTAGTAATAATCTCTTCAGCCAACCTCGTTAATAAAGATTCAGGGTATCCCCTTTCCAAAAATAACTTCTTCATAAATTGTACCTTGTTAATGAAATCATTACTGTCACTACACATTCTGGCGGCACGAATAAATTGTCCCTTCACAATCCCCTTCTTTTGGTGAAAAGGATGCCCACTTTGGAAATGCAGGTAGGAGTTAGAAAAACTTGGTTTTCTAAAAAGTTTAGAAGAAAACCCCTTTTTGGAATCGTCTTTGTGTAAAGAGACATCCAAGTAGTGCAGCTCTCTTTCACTAATATTACAGGTGAAAGATAAAAAAGTAGTGGTAGAATTGAGGTATTTGAAGAATTCATGAAACTGTTCTAACGGTCCGTTCCATAAAATACATATGTCGTCCAAATATCTTTTATAATGGGCGATGAAATGTGTCCAGTCCATAGCAAAAATGTGTTTCTGTTCCCATTTGTGTAGTACTAGGTTGGCGTAAAGGGAAGCACAAGGGGCACCCATAGCTTCCCCTTTTCTTTGCTTGAAGAACTCATCGTTAAAATAAATGAAATTGTTCTGTAGAACTATTTCCATGAATTCTGTAACCAAATTGGTTACTTTATTACCTAAATGTGTTTCTGTAGCTAATACTTCATTGAACCATTCCAAGCCTAAGCTGTGAGAAATGCTTGGAAATAGTTCGACAACATCTATCGTAACCATATATATATCCATCATGTATAATGAAGGTTGAATTCCATTGAGAAAATCCCATGAGTCTTTACAAATATGACTTAAGGTAGAGACAAAATTTTTAGTAACATGGTCAATAAATTCAGCAAGTGGTTCTGTTATACTGCCAGCTCCAGATACAATAGGTCTGAATTTTAATGGATTCAGTCCCTTGTGTGTTTTTGGGATTCCAAAAATGGCAGGTATTCTAGGTCTACTAACATGTAAATAGTTGAATAATTTTTCGTTTATTGCTCCTTGTAGTAAATGATCAATAAGTGTAAAATTAATTTTGGATGCTGCCAAATTGACTTCGTTCCTGGAGACTGTCTCATACTGATCAACATCTTGTAGCATGACATGTAAATATGAGTCATAGTCAGAACTGTACATTAAAACCACACCCCCTCCTTTTTCAGGTTTCATAACTCTTATGTTTTGACCTTTAAAGGTGTTCACTATTTCCATTTCTTCTTTGTTCAGATTAGTAGGGGGAGGAAATGTATTATGAGAGTGTAAAATCCTCAAATCTTTTTCTATTAATTCTTCGAACACCTTAATAGAAGGGTGCATGGGGGGGTTGAAAGTGCTACTTCTACCCAGTTCATTCTTAATGTTTATCTGCCCTTTGAAGTACAATGCTAAATTTAACTTTCTTGTGAACAATGTTACATCTATAAGTGCATGGGTTTAATTGAATGGACGTAAAGGAATGAACTGAAAACCTTGAGTGAATAAATCGAAGGAGGATTTGTTCACTTCTGCGTCTGTGTAATTGTAAATGATAAAATTGTCTTTTTTAAAAACAGCGTATTCGTCTGTACTTTCAATACAAAGATCATCTGGTGACCTACTATCTACAGAGGTAAAATGTGTGTCTAATTATGTCTGGTGTTCCAACCTTGTTGGTGAAATCTCTGCCCCCTTCCCCCTACTCTGTCTGGGGGTTGGTGAAAATCCTGGGTGGAATTCTTTCTTCCCTTCTCCGCTAGCCTCTCGCTTTTGCGTAATGGTTGTGCATAGGAGTCTGGGTGGTTGTTATCTCTAACACCATGATTAACACCCGTATCAAAATTAATGTAATCTCTACGTGTTTTACCAGGTTTGGGGTAGGCCAACCCTTCCCTGTATTCTACTAAATCTCTTTCAAGTTTGCGAATTTTACGCTCTACAATTTTTACACAGAACAAATCTACTTCTTTAAACACACTGTCGTAATTAATTCTTTTTCACAGAAAGAAAGTTACTGTCATTAACTAAAGAGTTGTTCAACAAGTTCAATTCCTTTAAAAGAGTATCAGCCTTCGCTTCGTACTCAAATATCATAACATTAAGCATTTCACCAGCCTTGTCAAATATTGTGCATAACTTATCATAATAAGCCGTTCCCTGTTGTACATTATTGGGGAACTTATAAAAGCGCAAACCCTTCGGTATACGCTTAACTGCTACACATTCTTTGAGATAATTAATCTCAAGCTGATTACTTTTGTATGCGTATAACTTGTCCTTTAACATATGAAAGTCACTATCCATGTTCTTATTCTGATTAGGAATAACAGTACCTTTTTTGAACAAAAACTGTCGTTCAGCCCAGGCGTTGAAGTTGAAATTGTGAGATTGTTCATCTGTTGAGTCCGTTGACTCCATTTGCAATCTCGGTGTGTTAATTCGTTGTTTGACATCGAATACTGTTGACTGAGTAAACCGGAGGCTCTTGCAATGGCTCAGGAGATCTTCCTGTGGCCGTATTAGGAGCACGTTTCTTTCTCTGTTCTAAACCTAACTGTTGGTTGCCTGGCAACGTAAGTGATGCATTGCTCTGCATAGCGTTGAGCATATTAGTGAGCTGGGAAATAGTAGTCCAAACCTTGTTGAATTCTGCATGGGTGATCAGGCTGTCATCACCCTGGTTCCTGAACACTTGAGGAGTGTCCGCAAAGTCAGTTGGAACAAGTCCTTCAGCCATGTCAAGCAAAACCAAAGAAGCAAAATGTGATCAAGACCAAAAAAGAACACTTCACGACCCAAGGACAAAACGCCAACCAGAGCAGTTAATAAATCCTTTATTGGAAAGTCACCACACTTAAAAACAAGCGCTTTTGCTCGATACAATACCGAGCTTTTTCAAGTTCGTTAAAAGTGCAAAATATTCAAGTGTTATATACCAAATCTGCATCACATAATATGCTTAATTAATTAAGTAAGTCATTAAATCATTAAGATGTTAAAGGAATATTCATGAATTAAACACCAAAGCATGAAGTTTGAATACTGATTCGTATATAGCATAAAGAATAAAATGCAGTGAGTATAACCTAAAAAACATTAAATAAATACATAAATATGTGTGAACCATAAGTTATAAAACACTTTTTTGATTAAAAAATGTGTATTCAACCACAATTAAAATGTGGTGAAAAATTCTTCAACCAACTTAAACAATCTCTTGCTGTTCAAAAACTAAATATTACACAATTACTTTTGTGGTTTAAGTTGTTATTAAAAATAATAAATATTAAGAATAATAAATATTAAGAGTAAAATGTTAAATAGTGGCTTATGCCAAAGCTTAAACAAAAGATGTATGTGTGTGAAAGAAATATAAATAAGTATATATGTAAATAGATGAATTAAAAGTATTTGATAGCTAGTGCATATAATAATGTGTTGCACAAAGGTGTACATTGGTCTCATCATATAAAATGCAATTAAACGAAACTAAAATAGACTAGGGTGACTTAAAGGCTATAGTCGGGCAGTCCTTAGCTTCACGACACTACTGATGTTTATGCTATCATTGAGCCCTGGTGGTTTACCTGCATCCAGTCTTAATTGCCACAAAAGTTCTCGGTACTCAAGTGTAGTCTCCCAGTCACCACCTCTAGCCTCAGGCAAAACTTGTTCTAGCACCATAAATTTAATGCTCATGTTAGGACAGGAAATTGTGTGTTTGAAAAAGGCATTAGTTTCTTTTTGTTTAGAGATGTTGTATAGATGTTCATAAATGTGCCTTCTGATGGGTCTTTCTGTCTTTCCAACATAGAAACTTGTACATAATGTGCATACCCCTAAATAGACTACCCCTTTTGTTGTACAGTTGGAATAACAGCTAGATTTAAAAATAAATTTCCTAGATGGAATGTATAAATTACAATCATTAACTATAGCATCACATTGTTTACAGGCGCCACATTTGAAGGTGCCTAATTTACATCTGTTTGTTGTGAAAATCAAACTGTCTTTCTTCTCAAACAGTTGTTTAAGATTGGTGTCCCTTTTCCTGACGAAACTAGGTTGTGCCTGTACTAGCTCATTAAGTTCATTGTGCAGCGTAAGTATAGGCCAGTGTTTCCAAATAACATTCTCGATCTCAGGAGAATTGAGTGAATAAGTATAAATGAAACTGTTGTGCTGCTTTAGACCACTATCTGTTGAAGGAACTGGGCTTAAAGAAAGTCCAGTGTCTAATAACGGGGGGTATTTGGTGTCTCTGTTAGTAATAATCTCCTCAGCCAACCTCGTTAATAAAGATTCAGGGTATCCCCTTTCCAAAAATAACTTCTTCATAAATTCTACCTCGTTAATGAAATCATTACTGTCACTACACATTCTGGCGGCACAAATAAATTGTCCCTTCACAATCCCCTTCTTTTGGTGAAAAGGATGCCCACTTTGGAAATGCAGGTAGGAGTTAGAAAAACTTGGTTTTCTAAAAAGTTTAGAAGAAAACCCCTTTTTGGAATCGTCTTTGTGTAAAGAGACATCCAAGAAGTGCAGCTGTCTTTCACTAATATTACAGGTGAAAGATTAAAAAGTAGTGGTAGAATTGAGGTATTTGAAGAATTCATGAAACTGTTCTAATGGTCCATTCCATAAAATACATATGTCGTCCAAATATCTTTTATAATGGGCGATGAAATGTGTCCAGTCCATAGCAAAAATGTGTTTCTGTTCCCATTTGTGTAGTACTAGGTTGGCGTAAAGGGAAGCACAAGGGGCACCCATAGCTACCCCTTTTCTTTGCTTGAAGAACTCACCGTTAAAATAAATGAAATTGTTTTGTAGAACTATTTCCATGAATTCTGTAACCAAATTGGTTACTTTATTACCTAAATGTGTTTCTGTCGCTAATACTTCATTGAACCATTCCAAGCCTAAGCTGTGAGGAATGCTTGGAAATAGTTCGACAACATCTATCGTAACCATATACATATCCATCATGTATAATGAAGGTTGAATTCCTTTGAGAAAATCCCATGAGTCTTTACAAATATGACTTAAGGTAGAGACAAAATTTTTAGTAACATGGTCAATAAATTTAGCAAGTGGTTCTGTTATACTGCCAGCTCCAGATACAATAGGTCTGAATTTTAATGGATTCAGTCCCTTGTGTGTTTTTGGGATTCCAAAAATGGCAGGTATTCTAGGTCTACTAACATGTAAATAGTTGTACAGTGGAACTCCGGTCCGCTAATGATTGGCAGTAGATTTTTTTTTATGGTGCCGAGTTGCCAGCCTGACATCCAACCTTTAGCGAAGGCACGCCCATTCACGCATGTCTTTCGGAGACCACTCGACCATGGGGAGGACCTGCAGACTCCACACGGAAGGCACTCCAGCCAAGAATCGAACAGGAGAACATCTTGCTGTGAGGCAACAATGCTACCGCTGTACCACCGCGGCTTTTCAGCTCCTTCAGTGTTGCTGTAGGTCTCTTGGCAGCCTCCCTAACCAGTTTTTGTCTTGTCTTTTTATCAGTTTTGGAGGGACATCCAGTTCTTTGCAACGTCACTGTTGTCTCATATTTTCTCCACATTCTGATGGCTGTCTTCACTGTGTTTCATGGTATATGACTGATACCTTTCAACAATGAGATGCCTTTGATTTGTAAGCTCTCTGTTAAACATGGCTTTTGCTGTAGCAGGCAACTGAGTAAATGTCAGGAAAATCCTACTAGGACAGCTAAACTTTATTTGGGGTTAATCAGAGTCTCTTTAATTGATGGCAGGTGTGTACCCAAGAAGACTGAACATTGTAATTAAATCAAAAGGTGCATCAACAAAGTATTAGTTTAAGGGTGTGGACACACAAGAAAGTATTAGTTTAAGGGTGTGCACACTTATGCAACCAGCGTATTGTATGTTTTTTATTTTTTATATTTTTCCCCTAACAGATTGTTTGTTTTTCAATTGAATTGTATAGGTTATAGGTCACATTAAAGGTGGTAATATTTTTGAAATGATTTATTGTGGTCCATTTTTATATCACAGAAACCTGGCATTTTAACAGGAGTGTGTAAACTTATACACACACACACACACACATTTTATATATATATAAATATATATATATATATATATATATATATATATATATGTATATATATGTATATATATATATATATATGTATATATATATATATATATATATATATATATATATATATATATATATATATATATATAAACCCACGATGGTGGTGCAGCGGTAGCGTTGTCGCCTCACAGTAAGACGGTTCGATTCTCAGCTAGAGGGTCTTCTGCATGGAGACATGCGTGAAAGGGCATACCTTCGTTGAAGGTTGTGTGTCAGGGCTGGTAACCCGGCACGTAAAAATCAACTACCAGTCATTAGTGGACCGGAGTTCTGCTGTGGCGACCACTAACTGGGAAAAGCTGAAAGATAAAACAATATATATATATATATATATATATATATATATATATATATATACACTTCCATACATGTATGAAAAGTTATATGCAGTACAAACATTTAAAATAATAGTTGTAAAAACCTTTAAATAAATCATTTAATAAAAGAGGCCTATACTCAATATAATGAAATGAATAATATTAAAAGCAGTAAACAGTAATATCTATTATTTGTAAGGTGGTAGCATGAAACTGTATGATATTCAACATTTTCAAAACAGTTCACAACCATAAGAAAACATTATCTAAAGAGTACAGGGACAATTAAAAAATTAAAAATCCAGGAAAAGTCTCATCATGACATCTGGGGTGGGGTTTTTTTCACCCTCTGCACTGTAGACTTATTTGAACACAGAAAATCCACCAATGGATATGATTCTGAGACAGCAAGCAGGTGAAAGAATAGGAGCAAGCCAAGGGGATGCAAATTCCCCTAGCTATTTTACGTCTAGGTCTTGAACTGTTGGGTGGGAGTCCTCTGTATTTTCTTGAATGCTGCAGTCTACCTTCAAGTGGGTAATGTAAACCCTAAGAATGCAATCAACACTTTTACTTTAGATAGAATCAGGAGTTGCATCTCCCAACACTAGTTCACTTGGATAATGGTAACAAAGGACATATGGGTGAATGAGATGGTATGCAGACATTACTCAGTTACCTCCATTGCTCCATGGCTTAATTTCAGTTGTCTTATCCACCCTTGACAATCATCTTACATCATCAAAAGTAAATAGTAAGCCTCTGATGAAAAAGAACCACTTGTGAGATCTTACTTGACCAGAAAGGTTTAGACACTCCAATTTCAATGAGATCCAGTAATTCAGCTTTTTTGTTTGTTTTTGCCTATTTGGACAGAGTAGTCAAAGTTGTGTCATCTTCTCAAAGAGTTCTGCTTAGACATAAAGGAAAATTGACTTTTTCTAGTTGGGGATATATCAAGCATTGGATCTCCTTTTCAACTCCTCTCTATTCTGTTTTGGACTACTTTTCTGAAGTTTTTGATTTTTGCCTCAATTTTTCCATCAAAGTTTATTTAGCTGCATCTCAAATTTTCCTTATAAATCAGGCTCTCATTCTCATGTTTGCTTTAAAGTCTTCATAACTTTTTGTGATGAAAAGAGGTACTGCCAGCACAGCTAGCTGGAATTTTGTAAATAATTATATGTCATTGGTGAATATCAAACTGATTCATAGAAGATGCTGATATTACAAATGTATTAGAACTATATTGTCATGTGTATATCAAACTGATTTGTACAGAAGTTTGTGTTGAAAGGTATTTGTAAAGTGCTTGTGTTTGAAATGTATGCACAGTGTGTCTTACTGGAGAGAATAGAAATGTACATGCACTATTGTAACTGTGTAAATGTATATGTTTTAACAGAGGAAACTGGAGGGTTAATCTCAGTCCAGCAAACTTTAGATAAATATCTGAAATTAAATCATTTTATAGGCTATGTCATAAAGATGCTGTCTCACAGGTTTCAAGGCAGCCAGAGACACAAACTCTGTACTAGGAAGCTTTCTGTACTGTCTTTGGGGTGAACTTATTGCCATTCAGGAAGAGTGGAAGTGTTTGTTTTACAACCTCCAGAAACTCAACAGATCTGTACAAAGCACTTGTGTGTGTATTTTTACATGTAGGTGGTAAGTCCTGCCAGCTTCAAGCAATGGGAGTTTTTCTCTTAAGGGAAACTGCACTTGATGCAGAGAGCTGCATCTGGAAATACTGCATGTGTACCTGTTATCCCCCCAGAGAACATTCCCTACAGGTGACAGTGGTGGGGATTGAGGCTCCTTGATTGCTGGTCCAGTGATGGGTCATCACACTTTTTATGTGGCATTTTCCACAATAACATTCCCCATTCAACATCCCTTTCCACCTTGGGATATTTATTTCATGTTAGAAAAGCTTGCACTTCCTTTCTTTAAAACAGCCTTCTTGCATAGTTAAAGTATATGGCCTACAAGATTATGTTTTTAGTAGCCATTTTTGATCGGATTTCTGAGTTACAGACTGACTCTGTAAGAAATCCTCCCTTAGACTTCCACAGGCTATATTTTTAAAACAATTCTCTCTCCTATGCAAAAGATGGCTACAAAATCAAATTTTAACCAAGCTGTAGATGTGTCTGTCTTATTTCTACACTGCTCAAATGGTGGAGAGCAGCTTCTTCCCTTTATGTATGTTTACAAATAGCACAGGCTCTGTGTAGATAATGATGATCAATTATTATTTTCTTTGTAAAGACTAAATTGTACCAAAAGGTTTCTAAATTCACCCCTTCTATGTGATTATCCAACTGCAACAAGTGTTATTAAACTAAACATGGTAAGGTCCTGTATATAGTTGATATAATCCATTCTTCTAGAGTCATTGCTACATCCACTGCCTTTCCTCCATAATGCATCCCTTGATGATATATCTGCCACCACAACTTGGTCTGCTCTCATCATGTTTGATTTGCTGCACTTGATCTATAATGCTAGGTCTTTGCTTGGGGTCATCATTAACTGTGATACATTTCCACGAGGATGATCACTGAGGGAAATTAGCTAGGGTTTTTTGTCCAAGTAGTTACAGAGTTTGTACTTCTTCTTTTCAGATAAGAGAGACACCTACCATAATAATATATCTGTAAGAAAAAAGGTCTGCCCTTTTTAACTGTAACATATCACTCATTTGTCCTCATCTTTAGAGTATCTGGTGTTGATACTCATTTCCTTCTGTTATTATTTTTTCCTTTTTGATATTAAGTGCTATGACTGAAGATCTCGAGATTCAAGCATGACTGGTGCATGACAGGAAGAGGGAGGAGTCTTGGTAGCTTGGAAAGGCTTTAGCTGGCATGTTGCCCTAATGCCTGCAGAAAAAGTCCTACTGGTTACAGAAAATAGGATTTCTTTCTGCAGATATAACATTATGTTAAATGTATAACTTCTGTGTTTGTTGCAGGTATGCATGAATTAATGTGGAAATATTTAGACCTACAAGAGAGGGTTATCATAGGATGATGATTAAGTTCTGTGTTTCATATTGAAGGCTTAAGGAACTGGTAATTTGTTAACCTATTTTCTGACCATTTGATTTTATGTCTGAATTAGTATTGGGGTGGTAGAGACAGGAAAAGTCTGGGTGTTTTAATGTAGAATAGGCTCCATGACTGAAATCTGAAACATAAGAGATAGGTACAAGCATAAAACAACATATATGATCTCAATGTAGGGGCTGTGCCCCCATATACTAACTCCAAGTTTACAATACCTCAGATTAAAGAGAATTCTATGAGATACTGCAGTCGTGATCCTATTATACAAATATCATCATTTTCACTTTTGTGTGTTACTTTGGAGTATCAGAAACATCCACCTTACATTTCTGCCCGGCATCCACTAAAATTAGCAAGCATTGAAAGGATGGGTGATGAGGAATATTTATTGCTCCTATGACAATATAATTTCAGTCTAATTTTTATCAAGGGACCTGAATGAGTTTGTTGAAAAATTAGAATGGAGGATTGTTAGAGATTATAGGTGGTAGCCAGGGGTCCTGCGGAGTAGCGGAGCATAGACATATAACAGATTTTCCTATATGCATAAAATGAAATGTAGTTGTTAAAGGAAACAAACACACTTCAGAAAATTGAGAGTATGTTAAGGACCACTGCTGGCCGCAGAAATTTGTAATTTCCAAAAAGTAACATGAAGTACCTCCCTTTTTGCAGGAAAAAAAAAATAAAAAGTCTATAGATTAGCTTTAGTGACACAGAATGGAAATTATTTACTTCCCAAGTAGATAAAAATGAGTATTATTATAAAGCATTTATAAAGATTGTTTGATAAAATGGGTTTTCTTCTGGACCTTCAGGCAAGAGGGTTTTTAGAACTGCCCATGAAGAAGGCTGCGTATACATAAGCAGATCAGCTTAGAAGAGATTAAAGGTTGCAGAATAAACAGCTGTCCAGGGGAAGATGGGTTTGTGTTTTCCTAAAATTGGTATGTTAGTATGTTTTGCAAATATTTAGCATATAGCTTCTTACTGATATGAGGGAGGATTGTATTTTACAGGCAAGAAGAACATTGCTAAATACATATGCATTGTATTGTTCAGTGGATCAGCAGCAGCCTTAGGTCAACTGGTACCCTAGGCAAAAGGGCTCCAAGGCGCCCTCTCACACCACCCAAGTGCCTCCATCCTGGTCTACCTACACCAAATAAATACTGGAAAAGTGCCCCTGCAACAGCGGCGCCCTAGTTGGCCTATGTCTAAGGCCGGCTATGCAGTGGATTAAACAATATTAAAGTTCAACAAAGACTGATAAACCTTATGGGAAACAGGTGAAGGAACAGGAATAAGAGTTACAGAAAATATGAGGAATGTTTTATGGCGGCTTAAAGAATGTATATCTATCCTAAACATGAAGGAAGAATAAATTTTAGCAATTAATTTGTGTGTTGCTAAAGCCTTTGCTTAAATCACGTAAAATGTAACTTTTAAAAAATATATGGATTAGGAGAATGCCGTGTGTTGTGGTTGCAATGAATGGTCAAGTGGATGAGGGGTAGCTATGAAACTGGGTATTAAGTATGGGTGGTATTTCAGAACCCTTTTGTTTGAGTTGTATATAAAGCAGGTATAAGATGGATGAAAGGAGGAAGGGAGTGGGATTCCCTCCTACACTAATGCTCTGGAATTAAGTACAAAATGCTTTAGAAGTTTACAATTTGTTATCTGTATTAGTAGGTAAACTCAGGACATTTGATCTGTGCATTTGTAAGGACAAAAATATGGGACAAAGAAGAGAAGAGAATGGATGGCAGATACACACTGTAGTGCAAAGCATACTTGTATACAGGGAATAAAGTTTGAGGATAAGAGTACCATAGATGAGATTTGGGGTTGTGTTCAAGTAAAATGAAAGAAATTCCTTTCCTCTGAAGAAAATGAAAGACCTTTCATGAATGGTGCTTTTGTTCAACACTGCTTTGTTATGAGTAGTGTCAAATTTAAGTGAGGTATATTTATCACCTGAGAAATGTGAGGCAGCCATTATTTTTTTCCAATTTTTTGGATGATCTTTTGCTTAATTCATTTAAAAGAGGAGTGCTATAAAGGAAATAAAAAGGAGGTGAAACATCTGTAATCTTATTCTATTTTTGATCCCATTTTCACATTTTATGTGCAGCAAACTGCATCAAGGAGAAAAGGATGGTTTAGCTGAGTTACTTTAGTTCAGGTATTTTTTTGTTATGGAAAGGGAAGAAAAAAAATTACATACATTAAGCGCTATATGAATAATAAGAAAGTCAAAGCATTTGATATAAAAAATATATATGGAAATTAGACTGGAGTCTTAAAATGAAAGCTGGATCAAACTGATGTAATATGAGTTTATGTTTTTTTTTTCTTTGTTAAACCATGGTAGAATGTCCATGCCAGAAAACTGTTGAAAGAGGATTTTAGAAAGAATGAATCTAATGACTATAGACAGGAAGTTATGCTGACTTCTTATGAAAGTTCGACAGAAGGCTACTGGGAAAGGGACAGATGTTTCATAAAAGTAGAGCAAAACAATTGCTAGTAGTAGGTGGTATAGTCTCTCTTATTCTTTCTCTCTCTTTCTCTCTCAGTATTCAGTAGAATTTGGGGCTTTTGGTATTATTTATGATATGCTTTTAGTATTCAGGATTTGGAACATATCAATGAAGGTGTTTTTATCATATGATTTATGTGAAAAGAAACATTTGTCTCTGTATCTACAAAATGTGAGATGAAGGGATTGTATATACCCTCACATAATGTATGTATTGGGAAAAGCCTTTGGACAAGAAATAAATTTGTATAGAATATGTAGTGTGTCCAAATGATGTAGAAAAGTATGCTGTTGTTTTTTCTCCATTTCTTGTCGTGATTGTTGTATTAGTCTGGTATTGGATATCTTTTACCAATAATATAGAAACATGTTTCTTTTTTACATGCTTTGTTTTGCGGTTAGTTTAACAAGACCCTAATCTTTTTTTATACCTACCATGAAATCTTTAACATCAATGTAAGCTACCACTGTCTATGTAATATGGGACTATGGATTAATCTCTCATGCAAAGAATGATCTATGCTTATTCTGTGTGGCACTCATTTAAGAAAAACAGAATCTTCAGGCATACACTTAGATCACTGAAAGAGAAATAAACCCAGGCCTGTATTGTTGTTGTGCAGATAGTTAAACTGTAACCTTGCTGTGCCATAAAAGTTCATCTTGGTACCTATTAATCATAGCATACGTTCTATTTTTTTTTTTGGGGGGGGGGGGTGTAATAGAAAATCATAACATTGGGTTTTTCATCCCTTCTGTGTTCCACTTCCTGGTTGGATTTTACCCAATTAGAATACCTCTCAACTTTTTAGTGCAAGAAATCTGGACAAAGCCAAAAATAATGGGGAGACAAATGCCCAAAAATAGGGGCAGATTTTAAATATCGCTGTTATAAACTTAGAAAGTGGCTATAATAACAGGTTATGTGTTATGTATTATTTGAATGATATGAAGACTGAGGCTCAAATGTGTGTCATTATTTAGCAACTTCAGTCCTCAATGATTTGCCATAAAACTACAATTATGTGGAAAAATCTGGACCTTCTGTGAACATCTAGACATTTAAGAAGTAGGCCAAGTAATGGCATTTTTTTTTTCCTGAAAGGAAACAATGGTAGTCCTGCTCTTAAGAAGGCACTGACATAGGTGATATGAAACTCCTCATATATCCCATATTGCACTTTGGCATCTTTGGTTCTAGTCACAATTCCCCGAGAACAGTTGGTAACCAGTGATACTGGAAAAAATTATTCTGCAAGATGGCTTTACTATACTCCTTTTTTTCTGATGTTTGAATTTTCTTCAGTCAAAATCATGAACTAACATGAACAACCACTCGATTACAAATGTAGCTCATTCCACAGGAGAAATGTCTCTCACAAAATCAGTATTTTTTCAACTGAAACAGCATAGAGCCAGAAATGCTGATGTTCACAATAACACAGAAATAGTTAAAAACATAGGCTGTTAGTAGAAATATTTGTCCAAATAATACCACTCCACTTAAAATAAAACTTTTAATGATAGAATCTCTAAGCACTTTCATCCCCATACAATAAAACGGGACTTCATCAGAGATAAACACAATACATCACTTCCTTATATAACTAAAAACAGGAAGTGTTAAACATCCATAAAACATTTAAAGCAGTAACACCCTACCATTCCTATACATTCAAAAAACCTTTTGTATATTTATAATTCATAGGCCTATTAAAATCCATTGCAATTAAAACCTGTATTCAGATGACATCAAAGTTTGTAGATAACTAAATAAATATCAAAAATTAACTAACATCCCACAGATTTTAGTTTTAAAATTGGTAAAATGAAGATGGTGTCATTAAGTCCATCAGGTCCAGTGACAAATAATTTAATCTGCCAAAATAATTCTTTGGCTTCTAATTTGAATCTCCATGGTCCACCCCTTATATCTTGCCCTATACCATCCAAACCAAAAGGCTTGAATGTATGCCCTTTGGTCTGTTGAATATGTTTCCAGAGAGCATTCATTTGATTTTGCTTTTTAATGGCATACATATGTTTGTATATTCTTCCTTTAAATAATCTTTCAGTTTTACCTATGTAGTATTTAAAACATATCTGACAAATGGCAATGTATATGACACCTTTAGAGCTACAATTCACATAAATACCTGCCTTAACCTGACTGTGCCCTTCAATATCAACAGCAATACCCTCAAATTTGAAGGAACACTGCAAATATCTTCCACATCTAAATGTCCCCTTCCTAACTGGATTAACTTGTGAAAGTGTGTCATGTGTACCCCATAGTCTTTCGATGTAATTTTTAATACACCAATCTCTTCTAAAGACAATATGAGGCTTCATACCTACTGCTTCTTTGTTTATCGAACTCAATTCAAAAATGTTCCAGTTCCTTCTATTTGGGAGATGATAGCACTGCCCCTATTGTAAGTATGAGAGTATTGTTAGAACTGTTTATAGTTTTAATCAAGTCTCGTTTGTAGGTGTTTGTTCTCTTAAAAGGGGAAAATACAATCCTTTCACTCCTTTGAGATTAACTTATGCAAAAATATTCAAAAGGAAGTCTTCTGGGTATCCGCTTTTTGTCAGCATAGACCATACTTTATCACTCTCCTCATGGAACAGTATGGGGTCAGAGATCATGCGACACAACCTAACCAACTGCCCTTTTACCAAGGTTTTCTTTTGATGTTGGGATGACAATTACCAAAGTGTAACAAAGTATTTGAATAAGTAGGTTTTCTAAAAATGACTCAAATTTCTTGTTCGTGACATCCTTTATAATCTGTACATCCAAATGTTTAAGTGTGTGGGTTAAATACTCAATTGTAAATTTTAAAGAATGAGTAGTACTATTGATATATGCAAACAATTCCATTAATTTTTCCTCGGTATCCCACCAAAAGATGACCAAATCATCAAGGTAGCATCCAGGTCCCTGCCACTTTATAATCTGAATTAAATACATAATGACACTCCCAATATGCCATTACTATATTGGAGAAAACTGGGGCACAAGTTGCCCCCAAGGCAACCCCTGTCTTTTGTTTATAGATCAACCCATCAAAATAAATGAAATTATTTTCCAAAATTAATTCAATAAGCACATTACCTTGGTGTCTATGGTCTTTGTTTTTGTCAAATAACTGTAAAACCACAATGCCCCCAAATCACGTGGGATTACTGAAAAAAAGATCTTTGATGTCAATCGTCACAAAAAATAAAGTCATCAGAATAAAACTCATAACATTTAAAAAAAAATCCCATGAATCATTGCATATATATCTCATGTTCAAGTACCCCTTTAAATATTGAATCAACAAATTTAGCCATGCCAGAGGTCTTAGACCCCTTGGCATCAACTATTGGTCTTAATGGTAGGTCCAATTGATTTTTATGTGTCTTTGGGATCCTAGATATACCTGGTATTCTATGCTGACAAAACTATAATCTGAAAATGCTAGTTGTTCTTGGATCAATAAGTCATATATAATCAAATCAATTTTGCTATATGCTATGTTCAACTGGTTTCTAGATAACTATTCATACTGATCTGTTAATAAAAGTGTCTCCATCTTTATAGTGTAGTCTATACTACTCATTACTATGAGTCCAGCCGGCTTATCTGGTTTCATCAACCAGATATCTTTATTTGTAGAAATATGTTTCAATAACTTCAGTTCTTCTTTAGTTAAATTGTATTGCATTATACTTTTGTTGCCACTTAATGCCAAATGAATATGCTGTTCACATAATTTCTCAAATAGAGAAATAACTGGGTGTAAAGGGAGATTGTAGGTACTATCCTTCCTAAGTTCTTGTTTAAACTCTGCATGTTGTTCATTAAAAAATAACATGCCCAAGTTAAGTTTTCTAGTACATAACTTACTATCTAAAATAGTCATAGTGATGTCAGCTCTTTTTGTAGGTACAAAAGTCAACCCCTTTTCAAATAAGTTTGCATGTTCCATTGTAATAGGTTGATGACTAAAACTGTAGATTTTAAAATCACCATCTTCATTAGTTCTAATCTGACAAAATCTTTCTTCATCAAAGTTAGTTATTTCCCCTTCTTCTTTGACTGATAGGGTGACCTCCCTTTCTGTGCCCCACACCAATCCTGCTTCTCCATGGGATCTATCCTTCCACATTGTTGGTTGATTAATCTCTCAGATCTCTCAGTGGTGGTGGATCTAAAGGTTCAGAGTCAGAAACAACTTCTGCCACATTAGATTCAGATAACTGTTTTGTGTTGTTCCTCATTGTTAGGGTCTATATTAGATCAGCGAATGCTTAAACAAGTGAACGCTGATTGATCGACCTTATTTTAGCGAATGTCCAAAATATCGAAGCAACAAAAACCCGAATTTTTTTCTAGGGAAAGAATTTGGTTGTCCGTTTCTGTTGCTTCGGTATTTTCAGTGCTGTGGTGGAAAGTTACAGGTCGGAGTCAGGTAAGTGTGCGATTGTGTGGATGTGAGTGTTAGGGTGGGTTAGGTGAGTTAGGGTTAGGGCTCGGGTTAGGTATGTGTGCGATTGTGTGGACGTGAGGGTTAGGGCGGGTTTAGGTGAGTTAGTGTTAGGGAGTGGGTGAGGTGAGTGTGCGATAGTGACAGACCTTAGGGTTTGGGTTAAGGTAAGTAGATCAACCCAAAACAAAGCAGAATCACTGTTCCGAAAATAACCAATAAGCACCAAAACCAGAACAGATCGAAGAGGGCACAAATCCTGGTCTGCAAGCTATAGTTTAATTGATACACGACTCTTCAGTCCATCAAGTAAAATACATAAAACAACTTATCAGTCCACCAAAATTCGCATAGAAAAAATGATTAAAACAACTTTTCAGTCCACCAAAATTCACATTAACGCAATTCAGCACACTGCGTTTTCGTTTCCAAAAACTTCATCAGATGGAGAAAATGCATACCAATGCAAGCTAAATATAACTGCTACTGTTTTAGAACTTTCCATTCAGTTACCGTGGGGAAAAAAATTCATTCATGAGCAAGTTCCTTCTGATGTCTTCAACCCTAGGATCCTTTATATTGCTTGTAGATCATAACTTGCCAGAAAGAAAGTAAAGGAAGAATAAGTCTCTGCTCTTGAGGTTAAGGTAAGTAGATAGTTAGTGGTGTGTGCATAGTTTAGTGTAGGGTTAGGTGTCAGATTTTAGGTGTATGTGTGTGGATTTCTGTTTGTTTGGTGTGCTTGTGTTGTGTGTATGTGTTTTGGATCAGTGATTTTTTTCCCTAGGAAAAAAATCGCTGATCTGACAGTTCGAGATTGTAAGCTTTCGCTTACATAAGGTCGATCAATCAGCTTTCGTTTTTTTAAGCGTTTGCTGATCTAATATAGACCCTCATTGTTATATGATGTCATAGATTTCAGATACATGATACCCTTCTCATACTCTCCCTTATCCCTCAACATTTTCTTTTCTTGTCTTAATATCAGAAATAACTCTATATCAACAAATAATTTGTCATAGTCAACTTTGTGAAAAGAAAATGCCAAATCATATTTTATTTTATAGTCTAATTAATTTCCGCTTCAAGTATATCCATAGATTTCTGATTTGATTTCTTTAATATACTCCCAACCATATCTATCAAATAAATTACGCAGTTCATGATGTAAATCAGAACCATCTACCAGACCTACCAAGAACTTTCAAAGTTGCAGTCCCTTAGGCACCAATTTATTTTGCATCCATTCCCTAAAATAACAGATGTCCTTACATATACTGCTGCAGTATTCTTAACAGATGGGATTCCATGCCATGGAAACCTGAATGTCCAGCCAGTCTACCAAAGACTACTTGTAGCTTTTAAAAGGTACGTTGAACATCACCCAAATGAACCTTGCATAGCATAGTGCATAAAGGTGATGTTCAGCCCTACCATAATTAGGATTTCTTTGCAGCCAGTCTGACTTGTATCTTTTTACCATCGGTCTGTTTATCTGCATCCATTTTCTGCCAGTTGAGCATATTTTCATTCTCCAGTGACTACCTATGCCCGTTAGCTGACTTCTTTTGCAGATAAGTGCCCCACTGGGGATTTTGTTTTTTCTTACTTTTTTGTGCTCATTGCTGTTAGTGTCATTCAGGAAGGGTAAATGCCAGTGTGGGAAACAGATTCCCCATAAAAACCACCAAAATAAGTGTCTTTTTTGTCTAGGAGCTTCTCATGACTATATGTCTTGTTCTGTTTTCAGGTATTCATTCTGAAAACCCTTCACAGTAGACTTTCTTCCCCTTCCTTGTATCTTGAGAACCAGAGTCTTAAACTTCTCACTAAAGATACAATAAATGGAATCTCCTGCCCCGAAGGTCAGCAGTTAGGGAAGAAGAAGGTGAAAAAGGTATGACCAGAATCTTCCACTGTCCAGCCTCTGCCAGGTGTTTCTGCCAAGGTTGTTACAAACCTGGAGGTTCGCCCAGCTGTGTTGTTGGATTTCTCTACCATGACCATGTTGGAGGCTGGTAAGGGTCCATTTGGCAGCACATGTGAAGAGGCTTTGCAGGTGTCTGTCTTGGATGTTCAGGTGGAACCATGGCTGATTTTTTTCTGAAGAGCCTAGGGGAGTTTCTCAGTTTTTGGTTGGAGAAGGAGTTCCTACTATGGTTCTTGACTACTGTCCCAGGTCTTTGCCTTCTCAGCTTTCTGGACAGGACATTCTGTTAAAGAAGAAAGAAAGAATTAAACATGTTCCTTCTGCTCCTAGGGAGCCACAAAGTAAGTGGCAGGCCTTCACTCAGAGGCTATTTGCTGCTTTAATGTCCTTAAAGCCTCCTCAAGGAGTTTCGGTTCCTGCTCCTCCTTGGTCTTCTACTCCCCTTAAAAGGCCTAGAGAACAGGATTCTTCTGAGGATGAGTCAGATTTTGATGATGAATTCCTGACTTATTCTACTCAAATTCCTTCCCCTTTAGACTATGGATCAGAGGAGGAGGAATCTATTAGTCCTGAAGTTTTATAGGGTGCCTGAGGATTTCTCTTTCCTATACAAATGTCCTACTGATGAACCCTCTGTCATGTCTACAGCCACTGACAAGCAGTCTCAATTGCTTCCTTCACTCAAGTTATTGCCGTCTGACAAGGATAGCAGAACAATGGAAGGATTTATTTGGATAAGACTAAGGCTATTAGAAAATCTGATCAGTTATTTGTTTCTTTTCATCATAGATCTTTTGCACATGCTGTATCCAAGCAAACTATTTCTTCTTCAATTTCTAAGCCTATTTCCTTTTGTTACACTTTTCATGGCAAGAGCCTTCCTTCTTCAGTTAAGGATCATTCTGCCAGAGCTCTGGCTTCTTTGGGTGACTGCGTTCGTACTGGGGCATTCAGTTCTGATTATGTTAGGCCTGAACATCACCTTTATGCCCTACGCTACACAAGGAGCATTTGGGTAACATCTGACGTACCTTTTAAAAGCAACAAGTAGTCTTTGGTAGACTGGCCGGACATTCAAGCTTCCAAGGCAGGGAATCCCACCTGTTAAGAATACTGCAGCAGTGAAAGTAATGACATCTACCATTATGGTAAGATTTTTCACAACTGTACTTTCTCCAAGTATAGCTTACGATATTTCAACAGGTTGTTTTTTTCAAAAGAATGCAAATGCATTTAACTGAAACTTCAGTATTGTTGCCTAATGAGCCATTGCCATGAAAATCAAAACTATTGTGCAGCCATTCATTAATTTTAACCATACTGGAATTAAAATTGCTACTACCAGACATTTGGGGTTGTATATCGTCTGGAATGCGGAAGATTGGTTGAAATTCCTCCACTGCAACATTTAAAATTGACTTACTCTGCTGTGCTGGAGTAATGTATGAAGCATTTATATCATTCCCATTCCTGTTCCCATTCCTTATTGAAGTCAAAACCTTGTCCAATTGCTAGGTTAGCTGTTGGACAAGTAATATTAAGTTACCGACAGATTGCTCAAACGTGTCCTTAGTGACATAAATGCCGGTAGTGCCTTCTTTAATATTTTCTGCTGATGACATTATAACTAGCAAGCAACAGACAAGAAAAAACTGAGTATCCCAGAACCACAAGTCTAAAATGTTTTATTAGCTAATTAAAAATGTTCACAGTTGTTCACTGCTTCTTTAGGCTTCCAATATAACCCACAGAAACAAGAGGACTGGAAAAAGTCCAGACCAAGAAGCAACACATACAACCACTTGACCACCAAGGTAGCTCATTTCACAGGAGAAATGTTCAACTGAAACAATGTAGAGCCAGAAAAGCTGACATTCACAATAGCAACAGAAATTGTTAAAAATGAAGGAATACTTGTCCAAATAATACCGCACCACTTAAAATAAAACTTTTAATGATGCAAAATCTAAGCATGTTCTTCCTCATATAATAAAATGGGACTTCATCAGAGATAAACACAATACATCACTTCCTTGTATAACTAAAAACAGGAAGTGTAAAACATCCTTAAAACATTTAAAGCAACAACACCCTACTATTCCTATACATTCAAAAAAACTTTTGTATATTTAAAATTCATAGACCTGTTAAAATTCACTGACAGTTAAAACCTGTATCCAGATGACATCAAACTTTGTAGATAATGAATAAAGAAATATCAAAATTTAAAACTCATATCCCACAGATTTTAGTTTTAAAATCTGTAAAAATGTTTGCAGTGTTCTTTCATATTTGAGGGTACTGTTGAAATTGAAGGGCATGGTCAGGTTAAGGCAGGTATATATGTGAATTTTAGCTCTAAGGGTGTCATATATGTCACCATTTGTTAGATATGTTTTAAATACTACATAGGTAAAACTGAAAGATTATTTAAAGAAAGAATATATGAACATATGTATGCCATTAATAAGCAAAATCAAACGAATGCCCTCTGGAAACATATTCAACAGAATGAAGGACATACATTTAGGTTTTTTTTTTTTGGTTTGGATGGTGTTGGGCAAGATATAAGGAAGGGGTGGACCATGGAAGTTCAAGTTAGAAGCCAAAGAATTATTTTGGCAGATTAAATTATTTGCCACTGGACCTAATTGACTTAATGACACCATCTCTCTTTTACTGATTTTAAAACTAAAATGGCAGTACAAGGATTGGGGGGGGGGGTTGTACTGAACACCAGGGAATGATCTTTAAAGTGCCGTAATGGTAACATCATAACAAGGATCAGGAGTGGGGGAACCAACAGGCATCAGGGATGACTCATGAAATAAAATGTTATATTGGTACCAATGGCATGGGGGGGATTTTGGGGTGGGGGATACACAAAACCAGCAGGGCCTAATAGATATGTGCTGTAGTGGTACTTAAATTATTACACGGGTGGTGGAACTACAGGAAAGTTTCTACTGCAATGTGCAGATCAACAATGATATACATACCACAATAGTGAATGTGATTCAAGAGACATGCAGATTAGCTGATAATGAGGTCTTACCTCTTAGTGGCTATTGTATGTCTGAATCGCAAATGAGGACATTGTTGGAGAAGGGCTTTTCTGATACAAGCTGTATGGCTCATGCTAGGCACTTTACTGAATTCCAAGTAAAGTATTTTTCTAAATGAAAACAACAGAAGAAAATGGAAAAGATGAAAGCAGCTACCTTAAAAAGGGCTGAAGATACATACACATTTAAGTTCTTCAGGGCCTTGAATTCTGCTAGTTAAACAACTTCAAGTGTTTCAGAGATGAGTGTAGTATTTAAGGTAACTCCCCAAAATGAGGATATGCAGCTAGTTAAAATAATACCCAAACAGTCTCCACTACTGTTAGTGCTTCCAAAATTCATTTCAGAACAGGTACCTTTGTTGGTACCTTCATTGGTACTATCCTTCAACTTAAAACAAGTAATATTCTAATTGGCATAGTAGAAGATCCTGACAACATAGAAAAAACAAGAAAAGATCAAATATGATCAGCACTTAATGTCATAAAATAAAATGTAATAAGATATTACCTTTGCCATTCTGTCCAGGTCTTGGCTGCAAAAGAACCAAGAATATAGTTCACTTACCTGTCTAAAAAGTAAGAAAGTTCATTCTATTTTTGTCTAGGCTTGTACATCTTCTTCACCAGTAATAATGGAGGATTCTTCTGTCCCCAATGTTTTTTTTACTCTAAGTCCTTTTTGCTCCCAGGCCTGCTAAGAATCAAGCCTCCCCATACCGGACTTGAGACAGTTTATAGCATTGTGGTAGAGGGTCCAGACAACTACATTGGCAAGGGCTGTTTGGTAAAGCCATCATTAAGCAGCCACAAAGGTTGATTGTGCCCTTTGCTGGCATTCTGGCTGTGAGAACATTTTTCATGGCCCTGTGCTTACCCCTGGGGGGAAGAACACATGATCTGTTTCACTCTCAAGGCTCACAGTGCCTACCCTGTGCAGGAGCATGCTTCCATGCACTTGTGATGAAAGCTACAATCTATTGGCAGCTTTATGAACTAAATGCAAACTTTCTGGCAATGTATTTATATTGCCTCTCATCCGACTGTATGTGTAACATTTGGCCTGCCCCACGCTCTTGAAAGATGATCATACCTATCTGTCTAGTGAACCTACCTAGTTAACAATGGCAAAATATTTACTTTGGCATGCTGCCAAAATTTTAGTAAATGAGACAGCTAAGACTGCAAGCTCTGCTGAATTAGTATTGTAATTATGGATGCTACAGCTGTTGAGTTTCCTAGTACCCCAGTGCTGCCTTGGACCCCAAGCCAGCTGCCTCAAATTTGATTCATTCACCATTTTTCCCACTTTCAGTTATGATAAACTTGCTGAGGTCATGTTAAATGCACAAGCAGACATTCTAATGCAACCCCTTCATTCACCCCATCAAGAGTCAACCAGAATGACTGTTTTGGAAACTGTGCCATCTCCAGTACCCATAATTCTGTTACCAATTTCCAATATTTTTTTGACCAGCATTCATCACCAGGTTGTGGGCAATCTTGTTCAAACATTGGCTCTGGTGCTTATACACCTCTTCACACTGGGACTACCAGCACAGATAATGTTCCAGTGCCAGTCATGTTGATGTTGGCCATACTTATTCTGGCCTCTATGATGACACTGTTTTCCATGTGGATTCTGGTGTTGGGGTGTGCATTGTTGGTTGTTTTACCAAGATTCTACCATTGGCACATATGGCTTCCAGGCAGAAACTTTAATGCTATCATGCACTGCTGTTAACGTTGTCAGTATTGGAGATAATATCATTTTCTTCTGTCCTTAATCATTTAGCATTCAGATCAAGTGGATATTTCCTACAGCAAATCAGAAGTTCATCTGATCTTTTGAAATCCTCCCCACCATCCAGATCTTTCTAAAGACAAGCCTTATATTCATCACACTGAGAACAACCCCCCAAGAAAGCCAGAAAAGTATAGGCTAACAGCAAATATATGTAGTTCATTGTGAACACTAGTGGAAAATCAGGATAAGTAGAAACCAGATAATTCTCTACCCTCACCCCCAAAAAACTGACTTTACAGTCAGGGAATACTTGCAGGATATAAACAATGTGGGGCCTGGATGGCTAAACCCATACATTTCCCCTTGCTTCCATACATTTGGTTGAGTGTAATCCAGATGAATTTCAAGATATTTTATTGCCCAGTTTGGAACTCCCTAATCGTATTACACTAGGACATCACTGTTGATATAGTTTCTTTGGTGGTTTGTGCTGGCAGTGATTGGGTTTTTCTTTTTTTTCATCATGGTTGTGTGATCCTGGAGTTGTAAGGTTGTGCTTTGGTTAGTTTATTTCATCATGTTGAGGCTCCAGTAGTTCTCTTGATAAAATATATGGGAAGTTCATCCTTCCATTTTTCACTGCAGACAGCCTGCAGTCTCATCCCGCAGTTGTCCCTCCTCAGTGGCCATTCTTAACGATCCCATCAGGGTGACCATTCTTAACGATCCCATCAGGGTGACCATTCTTAAAGATCCCATCAGGGTGGCTGAGAGAATCTGGGTATGGTGAACTCCATTCTAAAGAAGACTGACTATATGTTCTGGCCCCATGGAAGAGATTTCTGGAACAAAGACTGCTAAACCAGATATCATAGTTTTCTCTGCAGCAGAAAAGAAGGTTCAGACATGCCAAAGCCTAGCTGTCCATCCTTCAGACAGGGAGTTGCATGCCATGTACATGACTGGCGAGCAATGTCTTTGTGTCTGCCATGTTACCCTTAGAGCTACTAGATTGTGCAATACATATTGCATATTTCTGAACAGAGTTAGCTGACAAAAAATGACAGAGTTGCTGAATAGGCCATTTAAGGACAAACTACTGGTTCAAACCTCAGCTTCCTCCAGCATGAGAAACCTCATTGTCTACATGTTTAACAACTTAACTGAGAGCCATATAAGCTGCAAGATTTGGCTTTCCCTTATTCCAGTATTCATGGGTCCATATGACTGTCTTCACCAAAGACTGGAAGATGAAGGTGAATTTTTGGATTTCCTTTTCTGATCACCTCCTGCTTGGAAAAGAAGTATGGAAGTATCCAGAAAACATGGCAAAGCCCTCTGCCCACCTTACTCATGTAAGGGGGGGCTTGCCTACCTTCAAAAACAAGCACCTGAGTTTGATTTGAGAAGTTTTTCTATGTACCTTCATGCCGAAAAGAAACTGTGTCCCAACTCCATCTGCTTCCATGACAGATCTCGTCTATAGTCTCTCCTTCCTGTAAGACTTTTACATGTTCCTCACTGGCAGTCATGACATCAACTCTGACACTATGATTACCAGTACTGACCTATACAATGTTGATGTTGATGTATGGAGATCTATCCTTACTGCGGTCACCATAGCAGGAACCCAGTTTTCACTGATAAATCATCAGTCAATTTAACCACCAGTTCTGATGCCTTCACTGTTGATTCTGTTGACTCAAGTGAGGTTGCTGGTGTTGTTACTGGGGCCACCACACTAGTGCCATATTCAATGATGAGTCGGTTGGCATTGATGTCTGTACTGGTGGCTCAGATATTTATCAGTATCATTGTCCTCAATACTGACTATAAATAGTCACCCCTGCAATAATCATGTGTGACATGTGCCCCTAGCGAGATTTGGTCAACTGAAAACATCAAAGCATCTTCTTCCTAAGTCTGTAATTGTCCTACTTGCTATAGAGCAGGACAGAGTGACCAAAGGGCCTTTGCAAAGTTCCACAATGCTTGCATACAAACATGCTTCATCATTTTCAGACTCTCAACCTTCAACTATCACTAGACAGCACATAAAAGGGAAGCAGATGGACTCCCCCACTGAGATTCCCATGCCTGATGTTGAAGATAAGGAGGATGCCACTTCCTGTGAATCTCCCTAGATGAACCGATCTTTGTGTGATTGTTCAATTATTCATTCATTTACTGATGTGAGTATGCATTTATTTGTAGTTCAATAACTGGGTTTGTGGACTGGTATATGAGCCTTTTTAACCACAGCTAGAGCCAAACAGGAAAGAAACTGACATCAATCGTTGGGCATATTAATGATACAAATGAGCAAAGTAGATACAATACAATGGACAATGCAGACAGACAGTAAACAGATTTAGCATTCCATTGTAAGGTTAAGTACAATACGTTTAACTATAACAGCATCAATGAACGCAATAAGGACGTTTAGCTATAGTCTATTGGATTTGTATTATGCAGCAGACTAGAGATTATTATCTAACCTAAACTGTATTAACCGATGTCTCTGAAGCAGGCACACTGCAGGAATTCAATCATATTTTTTCATCTATCAATTTGTTCCACGAGGTAGGAGCCAGTTTGCTAAAGGGTTACTCAAGGATAGTTAGTAAAAAGGAAGGTTATGCTTAATTTAATAGTGCCACTGTTTCAAAGAATATGAATATACGTGTGGTGTACTTATAATCATTTGCAAGGGAAGGACAAATCTGTTTTTAAGTGGTTTCAAAGTTAAAAGAAAACAAGGAAGCCAATCTGCCACACTTACCTTGATAGTAGAATTTTGAGAAGAGGCCAGTGTAACAGTAAAGCTAAACTTCTTCCTTGTTTGGGAACTTTTTACATAAGTTGCAGTTCTTATCTTTACAAGTTTTCAAACTTTTCTATTCTGACAA